>NW_005844350.1:0-731 GCF_000455745.1 Alligator sinensis | reverse complement strand
ACTGCTAGTGCCTATTGCCCAAGTGCAGCACCCTGCACTTGTCAGTATTGAATCCTATCCTATTTTCATTTGCTCACCCCTGTAACCTGTCCAGATCCTGCTGTAATCTGTCCTTCCCTTCTAGCATGCCCACCTCACCCCAAATCTTGGTGTCGTCTGTGAATTTAAACAGGCTGCTTTTCACCCCGTTGTCCAAGTCGCTAATAAAGGAACTGAACAGTGCGGGCCCAAAGACTGAGCCCTGGGGGACTCCACGGCCCACTTCCCTCCAGGTCGAAAATTACCCATTCAACAACACTCTCTGAGTACGACCCCTCAGCCAATTTACAATCCATCCGACTGTGTAGGCATCAATGCCTGCAGTCACCTAGCTTTTTAATGAGAATGGGGTGGGAGAAGTATCAGAGGCCTTCCTGAAGTCCAGAAAGACTACATCTGCCGCGACACCTGTGTCCAGGGATTTTGTGACCTGATCATAGAAGACAATCAGGTTGGTCTGACAGGACCTGCCCCGAATGAAACCATGCTGGTTGCCCTTGAGCATCATCCCTGCTGCTGGCCCATCACAGATGTGCTCCTTGATAATCTTCTCAAAGAGTTTCCCCAGGATCGAAGTAAGACTCATGGGCCTATAGTTGCCCGGGTCCTCCCTCCTCCCTTCTTTAAAGAACCCCTGCACCTTTTAAAGAATCCCTGTCTGCAGCTTGAGGTACGGTTTCCCCCAAACCTCT
>NW_005844349.1:3911-7712 GCF_000455745.1 Alligator sinensis | reverse complement strand
CCACTACACCACCCTCTCACTGGGGCTAACACACCTTTTGCTCCTTGGGCCTCAGGTGTCTGATAACAAGCCTGGACTCCTCACCCGTCCCCTCTCAGAGGTAAGCCACCAGGTTGCAGAGGCTGAGGCTATACAGTGCCCCATATTAACCTTTCACTAGGGAGACAACGGTGTGGCATTTCTGGGGGCCCACCCCATGGCAGGCAGCCCAACAAACCATCCAACACCATTGGGGTGTAGTTCCAGGTCATTCCCCAGGACCAGGCGCCTCCTCCATCCCCATAGATCCTGCCCTTAACCACCAGGTGCTCTGGGAGCAGCAGCTCTGGCTGGGCCATGTCATCCCTCTGGCTCCCTGCAGCAAATGCCAGCTCAGCTCTGGGGGCCTGGGTTTATACTGAGGCTGCCCAGCCCTATCCTCCAATCCATGAGCTCTCTTGTGACCACCTCATTAGACTGTCGAAGCCTCTTAAAGGTGCCCTGCCACAGGTGTGTCTTACCTTGCCTTCTGCCTAACTTCAAACCTAACACATCACACTACATCTTATGCTGTCTAAAGGCATCAGTGGTAACAGAGTGCCTTCTGCTGTTACTTAGCTAGGGTCGTTTGACCCCAGCGCTCTTCCCTGCCCATGGCAGGGGGTCAGACTCGATGATCTGCTCAGGTCCCTTCCAACTGTACCAACTATGAAACTATGCCAGGACTGTAATATTCACAGTGAGATGTTTACACCTGCTCATAAGGGGACATGCCAGCTGGTTTGCTTGGAAAGCAATGGATCAGTACAGCTATCCTTTGTGGAGCTCCTGGCCACATATCGCCTCTGATCTGATTTGGGGGCAGCCTTCCAGCACTTGTCTTGAAAGGTTTAGGAGTCTCATGATGCTGTCTACTGGCCAGAAGGTGCCATTAGATTAACCAGATTATTTCCAAATTAGTTTTATATTTCTCTTTTCCTGTATGGATACCTTTCATATGTAGCATTTTTACAGACGGGAAGGTGCTGATTTGATGAAACCCAGTCTCTTCTCAGACACCATCTTGGGCAGGAGATGTGTTTGATACAGAGTAAAGGCAGTGATGATCACTCACCACCCTCTGTTGGGGTCGGGACACTTTTCCACAAGAGCTGCTCTTGGATGAGCTGTGACCCCTCCCTGGGGAGAGGGCAGGGACATGTTTGCATGGAAGATGTTTTACATTGCTTCAGACTGCCGGGGTGACACAGCTCAAAGCAGTGGCAGGCACTCACCTTTGCCCAGGAGGTTTCTGGTGAAGGCACATCTCTAGGAAATTATTTTGGGGCCCATATCTCCCCTAAGAATGACAGGGACCCTGATGTCTCACATCTCAACCCCCAGGATACAGGCCAGGAAGGGATGAGTGGTGCCTTCCTGTGCGAGCTGAGCCATTGGGATAGCGAGGTGGGAAGGTTCATAGGAAGAGAAGGGGAACAAGCAAGAGGGAGCCTGGCTGTGTGCCCAGGCAGGGGGACACGGTTCTGGCAGGGAGCGAGGCTTTGCTTTCAATTGCTTTGGCATGACACAAGTCATGGGGAAAGGGTATAAATAGACATGGGGCAGGGCACAGACTTCTCCATTTGCTGATTCACTTGATTGAACCTGCCCCCATGTCCCTGGCCTCATTATCTTTGAAAAGCAGAGGATCAGCCGGAGGCATCCAGGCAGTCCAGCGGAATAGTGCCTGGCCACTCTTTGCGTGCAAGTCCAGGCTAAGACAGGGAATGTCTACCCGATCCACATGCATGTGTCAGAGGATGAATAAAACTTGTGCCTAAGGGAACAGAAAATCTCTGGGAAAAATCTCGTGGGTTCGTTCCAGGCAAACAATCCTGAGTAATGAAAGGAGACGGCTAAGCATTGTGCCAGGAGTCACTGGGTGTGAGGTCTGTGGGGCCGAGACAGGGATCTGTGACTGATAAGTAGAAGTGATGGGGAAAAGGCTTAAACAAGCTCAGCCCCTGTTCACGCTGTGCGGGGGCAGGAGAGCCCCTGGCCTGTGGCTGGGCAGGAAGCAGCTGGTGCCGGGAGCAGCAGGACTGAGCAGAGCAGGGAGGTTTTTGTACAGGGCTGTAGCACTGTGAGAGGCCAGATGTTACCCTGCTGACAGTAATAATCTCCAGCATCTCCAGCTTCAACACTCCTGACGGTGAAAGTGAAGTCGGTGCCAGACCCACTGCCACTGAACCGGTCGGGGATCCCGGAGGGGCGGCTGTTTGTGCTGTAGAGAAGGAGCTTAGGCGCCTGCCCTGGTTTCTGCTGGTACAAGTGCATGTAGTTTCTAACACTGGAGCTGGCTGTGCACTTGATGGTGACTGTCTCCCCTGGGGACACAACCACAGATTCTGGAGTCTGGGTCACGAGGATGTCTCCGCTGGAGCCTGCATGAGGGGAAATGATTAATGTGTAGCAAACATGTCAAGAAGGAAAATGTGATGGAGATTAGCAAAGGGATTTTTCCCCGTTACACATATTATTTAATATCTCCCTTTTTCTTGTAGAAACTAGTTAAATTGACCATGGGATACTCCTCCATGGCATTCAGAGCCATTGTACACTGAGTTTCAGGAACAAACAAACTGTCTGCGCCAGGCTCTGTCCTGCTGCGCTTACCCAAGTGCCCAGAGCACGAGGAGCCAGAGGAGCTGAGTCTGCCACAGCATCTTGCTGCTTCTGCACCGACTGACACGGAGCTGAAAGACACCAAGCGTTAAACCGGCCCCTTTATAGCTGCTCCCCAGAGCAGGGCACTGTGCCTATGCAAAGCAGCACCTCTATGTAAATGTGCCTCCCCTGGGCCCAGGGCAGAGCCTGCAGGGCAGGGGCAGAAACAGCCCTGCTCTGTGCTGATGCCACTACAAACACGGTCACTCTCCACAGGGATCAGGACCATGTGCAGGTCTCCCATGCCAGGGCTCTGGCTTCTGTCTTCCTGAGCAGTTCTACAGCAGCCCACATCAACCAGATCAATCCCAAATCTGTGAGTAAGGCCAGAAACAAATTTGGAGATATGTGAACCCCCAAGCCTCCAGGGGTTTCCTGCAAGTAGGTTGCCCACCAAAGGCCTTGGGAACACCTGTATCCCAGATCAGGGTGGAGGATGTTAGATGGTGGTAGGGCCACTTCTGGTTCTAGACTGATTCATGGGTTTGGCATTGATTTGTCTGATTCAGCTTGGATAAATGCAAATAGTAATAAGAAAAGTCTATAGAAGTCTTTGTCATCCCACTGCATTCAGGAGACTCAGTTCACATCTGCTCTGAAATCAGTGAGACTCAGGTGCTGTTAGTGGACCATCTGACCTCCTCTGCTCTGCCTGCCTGAAGACCATCCCCATCCTGCTCAGTGTTTCCCTGCCCCCAGTGCTCAGACAGAGGTTGTCATGTGGGCAAACTGGGAGCGAACAGTGAGCTCCTTTTGAATGAGTGAAAAGCTCCCACGGCCGCACGGTCAGGATGTCACCTGGGGGATTTCACCATCCACCCTCCAGTCCCTTCCACTGGCCCAGTGTGGGAGGCTGGAAGCTCAGGCCATGCTGGAGTCCTGCCCTGCGCTGTGTCACCCTGTGCCCCGTGTGGCGGGAGGAGAAGGGGACGTAACACACGGCCAGTCTGACCTGGAGAAGGAGACCCGGCTCTGGACAGTGCGAGGATCCTCTGTCAGCTCTATCGGCTGTTGCTCATTCTGCGGTGTCCTTAATACATTTCTCCTGACCCCTTCATGTCCCCTCCTTGCTGTCTTCTCCTCCTTGACAGCCAGGCACTGGTCTCTCACCTTGCA
>NW_005844349.1:2741-3823 GCF_000455745.1 Alligator sinensis | reverse complement strand
TGTGGCACCCTGTGCCCCGTGTGGCGGGAGGAGAAGGGGACGTAACACACGGACAGTCTGACCTGGAGAAGGAGACCCAGCTCCAGACAGTGTGAGGATCCTCTCTCGGCTCTGTCGGTTGCTGCTCATTCTGGGGTGTCCATAATACATTTCTGAGCTGATGTCCCTACTGAGCCCCTTCATGTCCCCTCCTTGCTGTCTTCTCCTCCTTGAGAGCCATGCACTGGTCTCTCACCCTGCATCCATCAAAGGCAGTGATTCTCAACCCGAGCGCTGCAGCAGCCTGGGACACTGGGACAGCCTTTGAAAGGTATTTCCAGAGTCCAGAATCCCCTGGGAGCAGCTCCCTGCACTGGGCCTGGGAGGAGACCAGAGCCACGACCGGGGTTGTCCCTTCTGGGCAGAAGGGCTGTGACTCTGGAGCAAGGAGCATGATTGCCCAAGGTCTACGCCACGGACCTGGTAGTCAGAAGGAACATTGTGTGTGGCTGGGAGCAGGCTCCTGGGGGTTGTTGAAAGTTTGTGTGGGAAATTGTTAGCAACTAAAGATAAAAACTAGAAAACCCCCAAGATGGGGAGCATTTCAATCCAAGATACAAAGCAGAAGGGCTGTGACTCTGGAGCAAGGAGCATGATTGCCCAAGGTCTACGCCACGGACCTGGTAGTCAGAAGGAACATTGTGTGTGGCTGGGAGCAGGCTCCTGGGGGTTGTTGAAAGTTTGTGTGGGAAATTGTTAGCAACTAAAGATAAAAACTAGAAAACCCCCAAGATGGGGAGCATTTCAATCCAAGATACAAAGCTAAGAGAATGAAAGAGAAGGACACAGGTCAGAAGTGGGCAAGAGAAGTTCGACAATCTGCAGAGGCAAGTGCAGTGAACCGAGGGATTTGAGACTTCAGGATACTTTGAACAGCGCCAGATCAGATAAGGTAAGGTGTGCACTGCCAGGGGACTCGGACACCCCTCAGTCCACCCCATAATGTTTGCATTGGCGGAGAAATATGAAAAGAATCAGTGAGATCTGACAGCTAGTGACCTGGGACGGAAATATGAAATCCTGGAGTCACAAATGTGTCACAG
>NW_005844349.1:0-2647 GCF_000455745.1 Alligator sinensis | reverse complement strand
AGCATTGTTTTGTTTTCTCGTGTGCTGGTTCACAGCTTTTCTGGGATAGTATTGCTTGTGCCAAGTCTAACCTCACTGCTGTGTCCTTTCAGTTCACTGAGTTACGCTGGAAACCTGTGTCTTGGATACGCACAAAACCACCCGTCTGTCGCAGAGCTGAGTACCGTGCACCACAAAGGCAGTGTGCACGCATGTGTGTGTGTCTGTGTGTGTGTGTGTGTGTGTGTGAGGATGTATGAGTTGAAGTCTGTATGGGTGTGGACACAGATGTGTACTTGGGGTCTTTTCCTTTCAATGTGCCCATTTAAGGCATAATTTAAGGCATAATTTCAGCTGTCACATCTTTTGCTACTAAACACCAGGGTTTCTTTTCTTTCTTCTTTTTCTGAAGCCTTCTCCAGGAGCATTGGGTGTTGGCTGAAGCCAAGGCTGGGTTTTTGATTGGCGTCTGCCACTGCTTCTGGGGGGATTTAGCCCTGGAATTTCCTGGCTGCAGGGTCTTGCCCCTCCACTCAGGGCCAGAGCGGTAACCATATTTGGGGTCCAGAAGGAATTTTTCCCCATGGTCAGATTGCTACAGGCTGGGGAGAAAGGGAGAGGGCAGGTTTGCCTTCCTCTACAGGGTGGGGCATGGCTCTCTTCCTTCGATCTCTCGTGCATTTTTGAACAACTTTGCTACAGCAGAGCATTGACCATTTTTCTCACCTGGTTGCATCTGTAGCACGTTAGGGTGTTATGTCTTGTGTTGTTTGGGGTTGACTGTATAATTTTGCTGCTAGTTTGCTAATGGGTTTATAGGGGATGGTTTGGACAAGGATGATCATGCCTCAGATAGGGTTTGACTAGATGACTTCTGGAGGTCCCTTCCAGCCCCACTTCTCCATATTTCTATGATTGTAGTTGTGCTGCGCAGGATGCCAAGAGTCTGCCAGTGGCTCCAGTCCCTGTGATCTTCATCAACAGAAAGGGTCAGACCGAGCAGAGTGAAAGCAGTGTGTGGCAGTATAGCCTGGTGGTGACAGCACTGGTGGCACTATAGCCTGGTGGTGACAGCAGTGCCCTCAGAGGGGAATGGTAGGCACTGACTCTGCTCTCAGGATTGTTTTGGCCTTTGACCAGTGACAGCCATGGGTGAAATGAAATTCTAACAGTAGGGATAAAAACCCAGGACTCCTCCTCCCAGGACAGTGCCTTCCTCCGTGGGCCACAGTCAAGTGTCATATTGTTCCTGCTGCTTCTCCCAGAGAAAAGGAACAGCTGTACAGTGGATGCTCCAGGCTTTGTCCTGAGTTGAGAGGGAAAACCTAAATCATGGAGATATTGTGGGCAATAAAAATGCCAAACCACCCTGATTTGAGCCACTAGGGAAAAAAAAAAATCTTCTGGGAAGGTAAAAAGTCCCAGCCTGGCAAACATTCTGCTTTATTAAGCTTCTGAATCCTTGGGAATAAAATGATGCAGTTGCAATGCAGCCCCCATTTCATGTTCACAAGGACTTGCAGACTCCGAGTCCTGTGTGTGAGTTTCTGCTCCTGGTTGCATGTATTGCAAACCTGTTGTCAAAAGGAAGTGAAATGGTGCAGCAGCTCCTCTTGCCAGGCCCTGGACCCTGGACCCTGGGGAGAATCAGTACTGTCCTGCCCATGTTAGTACTCAAGACACAACTGTCTAATGGAGATATTGCTTTAGTCCTGGTTGTTGGGTTTGTGCTGGAGGAACCAGAGGGTCTGAGCTCTGACCTTGCTGCTGCATTGATTTGCAGAGCAGAGCTGGCTCACGGCGTGAGATGCCAGAGGTCTTGGAGGTTACAGACCAGTCACTGCACAAGCAGGGAGGAGACTATGAGGGGAGAAACTGGCATCGCCCTACTGAAGCCGGCCAGCTGTGTAGGGACTCCTTCCACCGCAGCTGATCTACTTTGCTGGCCAACTCCAGGGTAGCCTGTTCTCCTGCATGGAGGGGCCTGATGTGGGCAACAGGCAATGTGTTCCCCTTCCCTGGGGAATCCTTACATCTCCTAGTGCCCCACATCTCCATCCCAGGACCTGTGCTGGTCCCACACCACACATACCTCAAGCAGAAGCACAGGTCTGTGCAAGTCCCAGCAATGAGGCACAGGATCATGGGTGTCCTGGGTTAGAGGCATGGGGCACAGAGGACCCGTTAGGTCTCATGCAACCACACAGGTTTCCCCACTTATAGGGAGGTGCCCATGTAGATCCTGCAGTGGGTCCCCACAAGGTGGGGTAACCCTGACTTTCCCTTCTTAAAGAGGTGTGCACTGGGGGTCTGCAAGTGGGAAAAGGCAGGCAAATACTCCATGGGCTTAAAGAGCCTGATCTTACCTGAGGGGCGCAGCATCTGAATAGGATGATCACCTTTTTAAGATGTAAAATGTAAAGGCAGGAGACATGCTTGCCTTCCCCACTCCCCAACCCCAGGTGGACAACGGGTACCTTGCCATGGTGGCACAGGGCTCCCAGGGGCAGGGCAGCAGGGCAGGGATCCCCAAGGCCTCAGCGGGCAGCCCACATCTGCAGCCCACATCTGCCCGTGCTCAATGCACAAACCTGAGGTGGCACATGGCCCCCATGACCCCCTGGGGGGTGCATACAGCAGCAGGGGGCTTCCCCTCCCTGCCCCCGAC
>NW_005844348.1:3979-7729 GCF_000455745.1 Alligator sinensis | reverse complement strand
GCAGGCCCTTCCTCTGGAGGCTGTTCCTTGGATCGGATCAGCACCCGGCGCCTGCTGGGTGGGGGAGAGTTGGACAGCAAGGACAGTGCCCAAGGAAGGTGGTATGAGTGTGTCCTCACCCACCTGAGCTTGCTGATGTGCTCTACACTAATGACCTCACCAATGAGGATGCACATTCCCCTATGGGGTGGTATGAGTGTGTCCTCACCCACCTGAGCTTGCTGATGCGCTCCACACTCAGGACCTCACCAGTGAGGATGCATAGCAGGGAAATGCTTGTCAGTGCTGAGAAAAGAGCGGTGGTGCGTTTGAACTAAAACACTTGGAAAGTTCTTTAGTTCACACGTGCACCGCTGGCATGTTGTGTGTGCTGACATGCATTTCACTGCTGATACACCTGCACGCGGTGCAGCACAGTTCACATCAGGTCGTGTGCCTATTAAGGGAATAAATGCGGGTTGTGCTCTATCCTGAGTTCTCAGTCTCTGGCAGACCTAAGAGCAGCTTAGGGACAAGCATGAGGCTGTCTCGTGGGTCCAGTGCTGCTCTGGCCTCTTTCATCACGCTTGGGTCGGTGTGTGGGGTCGCTCAGGACCCTGCTCCTAGGAGCTCTGCAGCAGCCACCACTGCTGTCAGCGGTGCTAAGGGGTCGGGGATGCAGTGGGTAAAGGGAAAAGTCAAAACGCTCCCCCCTCACCTCTGAAACAAGGCTCTGGGAGGGGCTGGTAGGGTCGACCTCTGAGGAGCCAGGCCTGACACGAGCTCCCCGGCTCTCTTCTGTGGAAGGACCTCAGCTCATCACCCTCCCCACTTGCAGGGAAGGGCCGTGTCTCTCAGTGAGGGCACTGGACTTTCCCATGCCAAAAACCAGGTGTGCTCCCTGTCAACGACCTGCGGACCTTGCACCTGGGCTCTGCCTCGCGCCAGGGCTGTGACCCTCATGGCCCCACAGAGGGAGAAGGAGAGTTTTCCCGGCTGTGTGACTCTGAGGCAGAGCCCCTGGCACAAGAGGCTGGCACTGGCACAGAGCAGGTGCCCGCAGACAGGCCCGAGCTCTGGGCATGTTGGCACTGGGCAGTGGGATCGCAGCTGTCCCCCCCAGACCGAGGGTGCTCAGTTTTATTGTCCGAGAAACCTCTACGCACCTCAGCCCTTGTCCTGGGCACAGCCCTGCCATTGTGCCAGGCAGGGCTTGCAAAGCAGGAGGGGAAGGGCCAGGAGTGCCCCCACCCTGGGAAATGGCGTCTGCTGTGGGCAGGTGATGGCACCCCCACCACTTGCAGTGGGCTTCCCCCGCAGAGCCCTGGCACGGGGCTGTCCTGTCCTGGCCCGTCCCATCCTGGGCAGGGCCCGGCAGTGTGGGGGGCGGGTGGGGTTGGAAGAAGGATGTGATGCTGCGGGGAGGCAGGTTCCCGGATGACTTTGCACTTAGGCTCTGCCTGGCATCAGGAGCTGTGACCCTCACGGCCCCATTGAGGGAGAAGGAGAATTTTCCTGGCTGCGACGCTGAGGCAGAGCCCCTGGCAGGAGAGCCTGGTGCTGGCACAAAGCTTTCCCTGCCCGCTGCAGTGGCCCCGGCAGTGCCTGGTGCTGTGCTGGAGGGTCTGTCCCAGACCAGCCCAGGCTGTCCCTGCTCCCCGCCTCGTCCCCGCTCATCCCAACAGTACTTCTTGAGGATTCACTGCTGGTCCACATACTGGAAAACACAAAGACAGAAAAGGGAAGGGCTTAAACCCTATCATACCTTTAAGTTAGTTCATGTCATGGGCTCACTTTTGACACTGGCTGGCTTAAACCCTGGCCCTGGCCCTGGCCCTGGCCCTAGCCCTGGCCCTGCTGGAGCTCCTTCACAGATTCCCCTCATTGCAGTTTGCAAGGCTACTTTCTTATTAATCTTTTCTACTTCAAGTGACAGCTGCTGCAAGGTGTACCCTGCCACACACTTTCCCTCCTTGGCTTTCACCAGGGGTTTTCTGTTGGGGCAGGCTCCCCCTATCCTTTTCCTAGCCAAAAGTAACCCACAAGGCAGTGGGAGCCAAGCTTTTCAGGCGCTCTTCACTTGCCTTTCTCAGGGGTGGCAACGTGGCATTTTGTAGAGACTGCCTTACCACAAGTACCTCCATCACATTAACCAGTCCCAGGATGGTGTAGTTTTCAGGCCTTAATTACCCTGGTTACCGTCACCCATCATGGGCAGTCTCCGACTTCTGGGCTTTTTGTCACCCCCAGCCATTCGTGTTGGACAAGAGAGAGGCTGGGGGTGTCTCCCAGATGTCTGCCTTGGAGCACCGGACGTGTTTAATCCTGGGCTCAGGCTGCATGAAGTGGCTCCGTGGAGTGGGTGGGATTCAGAAGATTTCATGTTGTGGCTTTTGCTACCAGGCAGTGTAAGGCAGTGCTCACCACACACTCCTGACTGGTGACAAGCCCCAGAAATGCACCCCGAGGCTGTTCACCCTTGTACCCAGATGCTGCTTTCAGGAGTGCCAGAGATCAAGGGAAAGCATTGCAGACGGGTCACACCAAAGCACTGGGGCTTGTGCAGCGTGTCAGCCCAGTCAGGTGGAGGGCTCAGCACCATCTGCCCCTGGACCCACCAGTGCTGCGGGATACAGCAGCCAGCAGCCCTTTGACAGCCTCATTTTTCCTTTGAGCAGATCCTCCTGGTCTCATCCTCAGCCTCTTAAAACATGAACCTATTCAGGTACAGTCCAAATGCACATGTGCCGTGTGTTTGTTGGAGCAGGGCCTGAGGTGATGGGGTTGAGAGCTGGGCCAGAAACCTTGACAGTCAGCCTCTTAACTCCACAGAGTAGGGAAGATGAGAATGGCACAGGGACCTGGCACTTGGGCCTTTGGCTTCTCTGTCTGTGCATGGAGCAGGGAAGTCCAGGCCTGGGGGAGAAAAGGTGTGCTCTGTGTGTGCAAGGCGTAGGGGAGTCGGGGCCTGGGGGAGAGAAGGTGTGCTTTGGGCCCTGGCGCTGCTGCCTGGTGCCACGGCCCCCCCGACACGTGTGCTGTCCAGACACGGCGCCTGTCCACAACTCGGGACATGGCTCTGGTTCAGGCTACATCCAAGGCCATGTGGAAACAGGAGCGGCTCCTGGGACTGGATCCGTGGGGCAGGAGCGGGGGCCATGTACTGGCCTGCAGGGCTGGACCCCCTTGCTTGCACTTGCTAGGGCTCTGAGCTCCCTGCTGCCCCCACCCCAGGATCCACCTGCATGAGGCCAGGCTCAAGCGTTGCCCGTGTGTGGGGGAAAGCACGAGTGTGATTTGGGTGGGAGCAGATGTGGGGAAGCAGGCCCCTGCTCCCTGTGCGTGCTGCTTTGCTGCAGCTGAGGCTGGGTGCCTGGGGACCATCCTTTCTATGCTGGAGGGAGCTGAGGCTCAGGCAGGGCTGTCCCGGGACGGGCTTTCGGATGTATCAGCTTCCCTTTCCTCCCCCCGTGGTTTCAAGTCATCACTGCAAAGATACTGCACAGCTTCTGGTTGAGTTTTACCAAGCCAGGCAACCAAACACCTCCCATCCTGGGAAAAGAAAAGAAAAGAAAAGAAAAGAAGATGTGATGGGCTAGCTGGCACTGACCTAGCCCAGTGTTCATAGATTCATAGATGCTAAGGTCGGAAGGGACCTCAACAGATCATCGAGTCCAACGCCCTGCATAGGCAGGAAAGAGGGCTGGGTTTAGATGACCCCAGCTAGATGCCTATCTAACCTCCTCTTGAAGACCCCCAGGGTAGAGGAGA
>NW_005844348.1:1686-3901 GCF_000455745.1 Alligator sinensis | reverse complement strand
CAGCAGCCACACTGCTGCACAAAGTGTGGGAAGAGCTTCAGGCAGCCCTCCAGCCTGGCCAGGCACAGGTGCATGCACACAAGGGAGAAGCCACACCATTGCTCTGTGTGTGGGAAGAGCTTCATCTCTTCTTCCAAGCTGGCCCAACACTGGATTATCCACACCGGGAAGAAGCCACACAGCTTTGTGTGTGGGAAGAGCTTCATCTCCTCTTCCAAGTTGGCCCAACACTGGATTATCCACACCGGGGAGAAGCCACACCAGTGCTCTGCATGTGGGGAGACCTTCACCCACTGCTTCACCCTGGTCCAGCACCAGCACATCCACACAGGAGAGAAACCATACCAATGCTCTGAGTGTGGGAAGAGCTTCACCCAATCCTCCAGCCTGGCTCAACACCAGGTTATACACACAGTGCAGAAGCCATATCAGTGCTCTGTGTGTGGGAAGAGCTTCACCCAATCCTCCAGCCTGGCTCAACACCAGGTTATACACACAGTGCAGAAGCCATATCAGTGCTCTGTGTGTGGGAAGAGCTTCACCCAATCCTCCAGCCTGGCTCAACACCAGGTTATACACACAGTGCTGAAGCCATATCAGTGCTCTGTTTGTGGGAAGAGCTTCACCCAATCGTCCCACCTAGCCCATCACCATTGCATCCACAAAGGAGAGAAGCCACATCATTGCTCTTAGTGTAGGAAGAGGTTCACCTACTCCTCCAGCCTGTGCTGAACACCAGTGCATCTACACAGGGGAGAAGCTACTTTGGTGTCCTGAGTATTGGAAATGCTTCACCCATCTCTCCCACCCGTTTTGGATTCAGCACATCCACACCCAGAAGTATCCCTAATTCTGCCAGCAGTGCAGGAAGGGCTTGGAGATGTCTGCCTGCTCAGCACCCACCAGTGGTGCATTCAGACAAGCACCCCCATGCTGGTGGCCTGCAGAAAGATTTCCCCCTGGTTTTGTCCCTTGTAGGGAACAGTGGGAGTCAAGAGCCCAGAGAGCTGGGCACAAGATTTGATTGTGTGGAGGGGCTACCAGGAAACACCTCAGGGACAGATCACCCCCAATGCAGTGGATGGAGACAAGGAGGAGATGATCTTTGCATCACCCTTGGAGCCTGTGCATTCCCCATCATTCTCTGAAAGCAGACAGTAGTCCCAGGGCAGAAGCGCCGTCATGGTAAGGTGCCCTCACCAAGACATTTGACTTCAATGGACCCCGGCGGACATTCCTTGGCTGCCTTCCAGCTTTCTTCTTCCTCCTGGTCCAGGGGTTCAGGTATATGACCTCCTGAGTTGCAGGGAGGAGTGCATTTATGGCTGGCAAAGCATTCCCTACTCTCCTTCCTGATGTTGCCTTTCCTTCCTACCATATCACTCATCTCCCAGAGTTGCCAATGCCCATTGGGGTCTGCAAAGAGCTTCTAGTGCCACCCCCTGAGCCTTTTTGCCCTGTTTTACTTTTCAGCCTCTGCAGAAGTGTAAAGAATTGGGCACCTGCTCCTCCCTGCCCTCCCTCCCTTCCTTGCATTCTCATGCATTCCTTGGTAGTAAGGCCCCTGAACTGAACATGATACCTTGTGGTTGGGGTTCAGCCTTGTCCTGCCCCTCGCTTAAGAACACTGAGGCAAAGAATTTGTCCTTGTCCCCCCTGTCCGTCACCAATTGCTTCTGCCCATTTAGCAGGGGTCCTATTCCACCCTGGGCCTTCCTTTTGCTCCCTATATATCTAAAAAATAATTTTTTGTTATCCTTTACTTGGGATGCCATCCTCAGCTCCATGGTAGCTTTGGCCCGTCTAACTGCCTCCCTACAAGTGAGAACAGAGGAGGTAAACTCCTCTTTGGTAATCTCTCCCCGCTTCCACTTTTTATATGCTCCCCTTTTGGCCCGTAGGCTGCCCTGGATTCCTCTTGTCATCTGAGGAAGCCTCCTGGCCCCTTTCCCTCTTTTTCCTCACATCGGGATTGTCTCCCTCTGTGCCCGAAGGATCATTTCCTTAAGGCACAGCCACCCTTCCTGGGCTCCCATCTCTTCAAAACTCCTACTCTGCTGTGTGTCCTTGACTAATCGCCTGAGTTCATTGAAATCAGCTTTCCTAAAGTCTAGCACTTTCACCCTACTAGTTACCTTACCCACTCGACGTCTTATGAAGAATTCTATTATTAGGTGATCACTGTCCCCCAGGTGACCACCGATCTGTAGGTCCC
>NW_005844348.1:0-567 GCF_000455745.1 Alligator sinensis | reverse complement strand
AGGTTAGACACTTACAATCATTGACATATTCATCCAGTTGACAAAAGACAGGGTTAAAAAATTAAAACACAAACAGCAGAACAAACCATACTGGTTGGTGAAATATAAAAGGCGCAAAATACAAAATGTCAAATAAGAAGGAATATAGGGCCTAGGTACCTGGAGGGGAAGAACGGAGGAAAACACAATGACCCCTTTTCACTGCAACAGGAATTCCTCCCTGTTACTTCACTCACATCAAATCACCCAACATGGGACTTGAACTCAGATCTCCCATAGGTAGGCAGAAGCTGCAGCAGGCAGCCACCAGAGCTAGCACTGGACCAAGCTTCAAGGGGTTTTGGCCTCCCTGGAGTCCAGGCCTCATGTTGAGTTACCTGGCCTCTTGCTGGAAGAGATGGAAGCAGAGCTGGGAACCTCTCAAGTCACTGCTCAGATCCTTGCTGGAGCCAGGGAGCCCCTCCTGCTAGCCACAGCCTCTCATAGGGGATCCTGGAGCCCAGTGCGGAGCCTCTCCCGCCGGCCCCTTGCTGTGTTGCTGAGGATCAAACTGCCGCCTGCAGGTCC
>NW_005844347.1:6717-7758 GCF_000455745.1 Alligator sinensis | reverse complement strand
AGGATGAAGCATTCAGCAGAGCCCAGGAACAGAGTGACAAATGCCTGAGTTTCACACAGCTTGTAGGAGATGCTCTTTCTCCCTGTTATGATGTTAGTCAGCATTTTTGGGATGACAATAGAGACATAGCAGATGTTCAAGAAGGCCAGGTTGCTGAGGAAGAAGTACATAGGGGTGTGCAGTTGAGAGTCCAAGGAGGCCAGTGTGATTATAGTCAGGTTTCCCAGCACAGTGACACCGTAGACCAGGGAAAACACCACAAAAACGAGCCACTGCAGCTCTCCCTGGTCAGAAAGTCCCAGCAAAATGACCGCTATGACCACACTGTGGTTCCTCTTTCCCACCTTGCTCTCCATGCTAGACCCAGAATTGTGTAGGCCACATGTGGACGGACATATGCACAGGCCTGCAGAAAGGGACAAAAGGAATTGTGGGTTAGAGTGACAGCATGGGAATTGACCCTGATGTGAGTAAATGTTGCACAATGGGTAGGAGTAGAAATTCAATCTGCCACCTCTTGAGTTGGAAACACAGGGTTTGAGTAGGTGGTTTTATAGGCCTCCTATGCAGGTCTGCCTGTAAAAGGAAACAAAAATCCTACTGGGACTTCAGGGATGTTGAACTAAGTGGTGAAACAAGTCCAGAGGTAGAAACAACACCAATGTCTGAGCGTGGTAAACATTTACACAGAGTACTATAATCATAATATGCCCAGTGCATCAGAACTGACCCACAGATTTTACCTAGCTCTATAAATGCAATACCTGCATTCAGCACAACAAAAAACAAAGGATGCATATAACATTCCCTCTTGGTTTTTTTCTGTCAATCCTAAACAATTTTGTTCTTGTGCTAGCTTCCCAGAGCACGTGCTATGAGAATTTAATTCTAGACCATCAAATGACCAGAGAGGAAACACTCCTCCGGAACATTACTTCTTGCTCATATGTGAAGCAGTGATTAACCAGCAGTGGCACTTCCCAAAGTAAGGAAGGGTGACAGATTTTGGCCCACAGTGAGTGGACATAGGGAGCTCTGTAG
>NW_005844347.1:0-3384 GCF_000455745.1 Alligator sinensis | reverse complement strand
CCTCCAAGCGACTCTGCACCATCTCAGGGTCTACGCACGGTAGTCTGGCATCCTGCTGCTGCCTCTCTGCAATCCCAGTGAGATCCTTGTTAGGCTAAACCCTGGAAAATCCATCAAAGTGAGTGTATTCTGCTTAGCAGAAAATGACAACGCTTTACTTTATCCCCGGTAATAAGGAGCCAAGCAGCTGTGAACATGCTATCCCTCCTCCTGCCCATAAGCCAAATTTCTACTCCTTACCTTCTGCTTGTATTTCACTCCCACTCTGCCCCACCCAGCACACACGCATGCGCGTACATGCGCGCACACCTACACACACATACAGACACGCACGCACGCACGCACACACTGGTAATCCAAAATGATCTGGTTATCTCATGGGAGCTACATGGAGAAAACTAAGCTGCTACATAAGGCTGGACAACCCATAGAGGTGTGTTCTGCTAGGACAAGGGCAGGCAAAATATGGCCCGTGGTCTTGATCTGGCTTGCCAGGCAATTTCATCCTGACCATGGACACCCACCAACTAACTGCGCCCTGCCCAGCCTGCGTGCCTCACTCCCACCCTCATGCAAAGGCCCTGGCCCAGCCAGCACAGAAGGAGGGGCAGGGGTGTACCTCTTTATGTGAAGGAGCAGTACACTTCCCTACAAGTAGAGATTGGCACCCAAGGAGGACAACATGAGACCCTCTGAGTTAGAATATGGGGAGATGTGACAGCTGAAAAGTGTGTCTGTGTGATAAAGGTGCTTGCTGAAGGCACAAGGAAGATTAGACCAAGTGTTCTTCTGTTTTTGTTTAGATATTAAGCTATATGTTGTTGCTAAAAGCCTAATTAAAGTTTAAGATGTAGTGAGGCCTTGTATAAAGTAAGGCCTAGTAAATTTAGCAAAGCCTTGAAGTAGTAAGGTCCTGTGGCATAGTTAAAATTACCTTATCAAAGGAATGCAAGGCTTGTACTGCTATTGGTCTGTCTAAGGACAGTTGAAGTAAAAGGAATCTCAATGGTTGTACGTTATCAGAACCATTCAGAAGCTTTAAATTGGCTAGAATATGTGGAAACTATTCAGAAGGAAGATACAGCTCTGTGAAAAGGATTAGTTAGCTGTTGCCTGGATCAGTGGGCCCGTGGACCTCAAGGAGCCCAAGAACTGCATTCCAGAGTCCTTCCTGGTACCCTTCGGACAGCGCTGTTTGGGGATGCCTGACTTCACTGAACTTTGTGGAAAGAGTAGCTTTCTGTGTATCAGGCATCAGAAGGGACTGCCGATCAGTTGCAAATGCAAATTGCTTTTGTCTGTCATTATTAGTTTTGTTACTACGCATAGTTGTGTTTTTCTTAAGTCAATAAACTTTTCTTACCTTTCTACCCCCGACCATACTCTCAATCCCGAAACCTCCGCAGGCAGCTGGGACAGGGAGAGTGTGGTGAAGGGGATATAACTGTAGGTGTCTATTACAGACCTCCTAGCTGGGAGAAAGAGCTTGAAAACCAATTCACTAGAGAACTGGCAGAGGCTACGCGCTCTCAGTGCATGGTCGTTGTGGGTGGCTTCAACCACCCTGACATCTCATGGGAAGAGCTTTCAGCCAAATCTGATCAATCACGAAGCTTCCTCACTTGCATTGATGAGCTCTATTTGACCCAAGAAATCTATGGGCCGACAAGAGGTAAGGCACTACTGGATCTGGTACTGGCCAAAGGGGATTATCAAGTCAGTGACCTGAGGATTCAAGGGAAGCTTGGTGACGGTGATCATAAGTTGATCGCTTTCTCTATCCAACACAAAGCTGGCAAATAAGTCAGCAATGCAGAAATCTTTGACTTCAGGAAAGCTGACTTTCACAAGCTCAGGAGGTTGGTTGTTGAGGCTCTGAGAGACCACGATCTGACAGGGAGGGGAGTCCATGATGAGTGGTCGCTCCTTAAGGGCGTGATCCTAACAGCACAAAAGAAGTCCATTGCAGCCCATAGGAAAGGTAGGAAAAGGGCTGGAAGACCCCTTGGTTCATTAGGGAACTCATGGACCTCCTGAATCTGAAAGAGAAGCTTCTAAGGGATGGAAGCTGGAACCACCCCTAAGGAGGATTGTGCAGCACAGGCCCACACCTGTAGGGAGCAGACCAGAAAAGCAAAGGCTGAAATCGAACTCAAACTGGCAATGGGAATCAAGGACATTAAAAAGTCCTTTTTCAAATATGTGGGAAGTTGGAAAAAAAACAAAGGCAACGTCGGACCTTTGCTGAACCAAATGGGGCTACTAACAACTGACACCCAGGAGAAAGCTAATCTCCTCAACGATTACTTTGCATCAGTTTTCCACCAGCCCAAGGGGATCACTCTACTTGACAGGATGCAGGACTTCCAGGGTAAGAGCAATCATATGCCTACACTTGGTGAAGATCTTGTGAGGAAACAGCTTGAGAGGCTGGACATCCACGAGTCAGCTGGCCCAGATGGAATGCACCCATTGTGGCTGACATCAGCGCACAACCAATGGCGAGGTTATTTGAGATCTCGTGGTGCTCAGGAGAAGTTCCTGAAGAATGGAAGAGGGCCAATGTAGTGCTCAGCTGGCCCAGATGGAATGCACCCATTGTGGCTGACATCAGCGCACAACCAATGGCGAGGTTATTTGAGATCTCGTGGTGCTCAGGAGAAGTTCCTGAAGAATGGAAGAGGGCCAATGTAGTGCTTATCTTAAAGAAAGGAAGGAAGGAAGATCCAGGGAACTACAGGACAATCAGTTTGACCTCAAACCCTGGAAAGATCTTGGAAAAAAACATCAAAGAAACCATTAACAACAAGCTAACAGAAGACAATGTTCTGAGAGATAGCCAACATGGCTTTGTTGCGAGTAGGTCTTGCCTGACCAACCTAATTTCCTTCTATGATGCATCACCTGGACAAAAAAGAAGAGGTTGACTTCATATATTTAGATTTCAAAAAACCTTTGACTTGGTCTCCCAGGGTGTCCTCGTGATAAAATTGGGGAACTGTGGCCTCGACAACCTTATGGTCCGAAGGCTGGGAAACTGGCTCTGTGGTTGGATCTAAAGAGTGATAGTCGATGGAACACAGTCAACATGATGCATGGTGACTAGTGGCATCCCCCAGGGCTCAGGACTAGGACCATTACTCTTTAATATAGTCATAAATGAGCTGGATTCAGGTGTCAGAATCAGACTGGCTAAGTTCACAGATGACCCTAATTTATGGGGAAGTGCAGTCATCCTGAGGATAGGCTGGCAATACAGGCCAACTTGGACAGGTTCACAAGGTGGGTGTATCAAAATCTGATGACATTCAACACAGAGAGATGCAAGGTACTCCACCTTGGTTTTAAAAATACATATCATACTTATAGGCTCAGCAGTGCTAC
>NW_005844346.1:5895-7792 GCF_000455745.1 Alligator sinensis | reverse complement strand
AAACTATGTTATGATGATGATTATGATGATGTTTATGATGTTGTTTATTATGATGATGATGATGTAATTACCCCGTGGAATGCATCACTACCAGTTATTAAAAGAATCCAGCCCTTGGCAGAATGTAAAGGAAAAGAAAATGATATAGGTAATGAGAATATCTGTAGAAACTTATTTTTGAATTTTTATACATATTTTATGTTAATTATTATCAAAGAAAGCCAAGAGAAAAGTGATGTTTCCAGTTAGAAGAAAAAGGAGGAGAGACATGAAGAGAAATAGATGAAAAGACAGAATGAAAGAAAGAAATGCATGTAGAGAAAGACAAAGAATCCAAGAGAGGAATACTGACACATACACTAAGATAGAAATCAAGATAAAAAGACCACACAAAAACAAGAGAGGTATGGCCAGGGACAGATGACAAGAAAGGCAGGGAGGGCTGTACAAGGCTAAAGAAAACAAAAAGCGAATGACAGAAAGTGATAAGAGGGGGTGGGTGAACAGAGACAACAGAAAGGAAGATGACAGTAAGAAAAGAAATTTGGTACACAGATAGTTGTATAGACAATAGAAAGATAGAATCAGTGGATGTTAAATGAGATTTCTCTTTTCAAATCAGATTTAATTGCAAGGCAGTTAAAAGCCGAGTATCTTAACACAAGGTCACAAAGACGAATGTGGAGGAGCCGTGGGAAGCTCTCTCAGATACGTTCTCTGAACAGCCCAGTATCTCGTAAGCTGAAGTACCTGACACTTACCTTTGGAATAAGGACGGGCCCTTTCATGACTCTGACATGTGCTTCTTTCCTTTATGTCCTTGAGCCCCTGGGGAAGAATCTCTAGGGTGACTGCGAATACTGTGTGAATGTGAGGATGTCCAATCAATTTTTAGCTAAGCAAATACACTTTCATTCCACTTTGCTTTGAGCTCTGAAAGCTCTGAAGTCAGAATTTTATTTTATTGTATCTCACCATCTAAGTTGATGAACAGAGACTGTATTTGTCCTATGAGAAACTGTATTTTCCTGGGACAACGTGAATGCATACAGCCATCCATTTCCCATGTCCCAAGGCAAAGCCCAAAAAACCTGATCCAGGACAAGAGACAGTAACAGCTTCTTCTCGAGTATTGCAAAGTGTATCTCAGGGCATCATCATAGTAGGGCAAGTCCCCAGTTGGTCCTCCAGGTGAGACTGTATTTGTCCTATGAGAAACTGTATTTTCCTGGGACAACGTGAATGCATACAGCCATCCATTTCCCATGTCCCAAGGCAAAGCCCAAAAAACCTGATCCAGGACAAGAGACAGTAACAGCTTCTTCTCGAGTATTGCAAAGTGTATCTCAGGGCATCATCATAGTAGGGCAAGTCCCCAGTTGGTCCTCCAGGTACCACTTCTACCCCGATCCCAGGCCATCATCAACTTGGGGCAGCTGCTGTAGGCCTGGTGTTAGACCCGACTGCCCAAAAGTAACAGGGCCCAGGCAGTTTTGCCCACCTATTAATTGCACTGAATGGTGAATTTGCCAGCCATTTCATGTTCCCCAGCCACTTAAGGTTAGCATCAGAGTCAGGTCCACCTGAACAACCATGGACCCATCCACCCACCAGGAAGATCTACTCATTGGGGGACCTGCCCAACCATCCAATTGTTCGTCCACTGAGTCAAGGGCCACTTTGGACACCCCTCTATTCATCCACTCATCCACTGATCCATCAGGAATGGCCCCACCATTATTGTCCAGCGCCATTTGCAAGGGCAACACCAACTGGGCCCAGGTGGAGGTAGTCGATCTCCTCACTATTTGGGAAGAGGTTGAGAGCCAGTATGTACTCCATTGAAGCCACCAAAACCTAGCAGCCTTTGAATGGGTCACTGCAGAAATGGCAGCCC
>NW_005844346.1:0-4740 GCF_000455745.1 Alligator sinensis | reverse complement strand
TATGGCAGAAGACCAGCTTGGCTTAGCAGAGAACTATTTGATGAGCTAAGACACAAAAAGAAGCTTATAAGATGTGGAAATGTGGACAAATGACTAGAAATGTGGACAAATGACTTCTTGTTCTTCAGCAACAAGAAGTCAAACAGGTCTTCCTGCTCCTGCTGAGCTACCACAGCCTCCCACTCATACCAAAGTATTTGCACAGCTGTCTCACCCACACGCAGTGCAGACCACATAACTTCTTAGTCAGTCACACGCATCTCTCGCCTTCCCTCCTGGCCTTTTCCAACCAACCCAACCAGATGTTCAGCAGATTTATCATGCTCTGATGCATCTTAGCCCCATCTACATCTAAAGTCACTATCATTATCTGGGGACTCAGGGATGCTGGTTCAGGATCAACTCTCCTTGACTTGACAGGCTCTTGGGCACTTCCCTTCAGAGGAAAGCAACACAGTGTGGGGCTCCAGCTCCTTTAACCCTCCATTCAACCAAGCAGCAATTCAGGGCCACCTCTCTAGCCCAAGAAACTCCTCCCCTTCCTCCATGACCCCCTAGACTGTAATGGCAGAGGAGTGTGCAAATTTTCTGGGATCACACCTCTCCTTTCTTCCTCCCTGATTTCACTCTTACCCTACCCATCATCTTCACAGCATTTGGATTTCTCTACAAGGACTGTAAACAGCATTTATTTGTCTATAGTGTTTAACAAACCTTTGATTGGTTCATAATAAAAACTGATTTTGGTTTATAAAGAAGCAAGAGAATGGTACTCAACTTATGGTTTGGCTTATGACCATGGTGCCTTCAACTCACCACACAGTACAGCACCAGGGTTGACTATGTTCTCCCTCACAAGAACGCCCTAAGGGCCACACTATTCCAGAGCCTTAGTCTGTGGGTTGTGGTACTGCCTGGGGAGCCTGTGCAGCCCATGCCCTGGGAACTTTTGGTTTCTTGGCTCACACGTGATATGAGTGCTCATGATCATCCAGGAACATCCTTCAGTGCTCCCCACTATGGCTTAACATGCCTAATATGTAATTTCTGCTCACAGATCAGCTGTTCAGATAATCAGTGAATTGCTTCAGATGTCTGCCATAAAGATTCATAAGTCAGGGGAGGAGCATGTATGTCGTGTACTCAAGAAGAAGACAATGCAGGTGGGAAAATACCCATTCCTTCCACTTGTATGTTGGTACTGGCACATGCTAACACTCTCCATATAATCAGCACCAGCCTGGTGTATGTGAAGACTTTAGTGCAATGAACTTTGCCTGAACACCTTATGGTTGCTTGTGTGACTTGCCTCCAGGCCTTCATGATAGTCTGCAGCAGGGTGGAGAATAAACTTTTGAAGCGAGTGTGTAAGAACCTATACTTGATTAAGTGCAGGATGGGAGGGTGGGTGCCAATGATGGCTCTACTTCAGATTAGGAAACTCATCCCAGGTTTGATCCCCCTGGAGGAAATGCAGATCCAGCACCCTCTGAATGGCACAGTTTACCTCCTTTTTGGGTGATGTGGTCATAAACTTGTCCACCCTTTCCTAACAGATGAGAGTCTATCAAGATGCCAGTGTCACACTTACGTTGGGGGCATGGTTCTAAAGTGTTGAAAATAGCTCAGTACAGCTCTCCATGGAGGTGGCCATACTCAACCTGAACATCTGTCACCATTGCCCATCCGCCCCGGCCTCCAGCAGTATCCACTCCCACATGTTCCTGTAAAGCCTGTGTTCCTGCCATTGCAGGACTAGATCCCCTCGCAGAAGACACATGGGGTCAACTACTCAGAAGGCTTGGATGTTGCCACAAACTACTTGCTGAAAGCCTCTGCAAGATAGCAGTCAAGATGCCTAGAAGAAGGCTGGGATTCTTGGCTTGCTCTCTGGTCCCCTATAAGTGGAGCACCTAAATAGTTTCCCCTCCCGCACACTAAGAAGCACTTCAGTTGGGAAGGTACAAAAGCACTTCAAAGAAATGCAGGATCCAAAGTGATTCACATGTAGAGTTGTCCAGATCCGACATTATTCTTTGGCCAGTAGGAATGTTCTATCAAGGCAGTGAATTTTTATCAGATTTAACTAAATTAAACATGGTCACATGTTAAAACGTATTTGTTACGTATCTGTTTTAGTTCTTCATCTCTGCTTTATGAGCAAGCCTGGAATTGGAAATATAGCCCATGGGGAGTTTCGTCCTTCAAAATGGAAGACTGAGTCTAAAATTCTGGTAAGTTGCTGAGGTTATAATTACTTCATATCCAGTGACACTACACCAGTCCTAAGGAGAAGAGAGGTTTTTTTTTTTCTCTCTTCCTATTTGTTATTCATTTCATCCTGTCTCGCTCTCGCTCTCTCGCACCACCCCCCTCCCTCCCCTTGGAGGTTATTTAATCAGATCTATTAATATTATGTCTTTGCCTGCACAATAATATAACAAGACCATTAGCAGAACTGTCTGGAGCATTATCACCTTCTCAAAAACAAGATAAATAATGATGCCAGGGATGTCATTGTATCGTACATGCAATGTAGAAGTGGTCAAAAGCATGGCTGAAGTACCACAGGATCTTTCTGTATAGATGGAAGTCCCTGAAGCGGGAGAAACGATACATCTAAAATGCATCAGCATTGAGAGTTAGTTAGCTACAGAAGCTATTCTTTTCTCTCCAGAATTATGATGGAAGGGACCACACCAAGGATTCAAGCTTTTCTTCACTTTTGTAAGGTAAAGCAATACATTTCTCTCTTTTTTCCTAATCTGACCCATATTCCAAAACTCAGAGAAGAAGAATAAATGAAATAACCTGAATATTTCATTACTCATATAGACTAATAAAAACAAAACATAACAAGAAAATGAGGCATTTTTTCTGTCTATATGGTAATATTAATCCTTCAGTTTCTATTTCCTAGTGCATTAACTCCAGTAATGTGTTTCTGTGATAAACTACGTTACTTGTTGGTAGTATTTCTAGGTTAGGTGTCTTTATGTTACAATAATTACTAGTTAATTGCTAGTCTACAAACCGCCTTCACCCCATCTCCAGTGAAATGGCCACCTCTGTCTGAGTCTGTAACCTTCAGAAATTCCCATCTACCAAGTACATTTATTAGTTACTGAGTTGTTTTCTGTATTTTGTGGGAAAAGCTTCAACCCGGGAGGACAATCTACAACCACAAGCAAATATTTGTTGCCTCGAGGTAAGAGGAAAAGTCCCCAGTGGAATCAGCTTGCTTAACTTTCCAGGGGCCCAGAGGGTCTGTCTCATGAAAGACCATTTCTGCCTCATAATTTAGGATTATTTTGAATCCTGACAAAAAAAAAAAAAAAATCTTTAAGATTCTCTTTCCACTTTGGACACAAATCTCATTCACCTGCCCTTTTTTTTTCCTTCAATTACGGGTGGTCCATAGTGCCTGACTGTGTAGCTATGGCAAGAATGCCTTTATCCTTGCCCTGGGAATTACCCCAACCTGGTAATTATTTGTGCATGCTAAAGGGCTGTCATGGTTTCACTGCAAATGTTTTGGCTCAACTAGATTGTGGTGTTTCAAGGTGACCCAGTAACGTTTCATTACTTTAGCTTGGCACTTTGTAACAGCCTACAGGTCAGTGCCATCAGTTCATCATATGTTTTTGTTCTTTTGGGGAACTTACCTCTTGCCTGAGGCGTGAACCAAGGAGGAGGGGGGCAATGACACAGATGGCCCCATCCCCAGTCCACCTGGCCACTTAAGCAGCACTACTGACAGTGCCCTGTGTGCCATGCCCATCTCTGCCTTTTACACTCGTGTGAAGAAGCAGTGCAATGACTGTTCTACACTCCGCTCTCGCAATTCTTCCTAAGCAGCTGGGGTGAATTTCAATAGAGACACATGTACATAGTTGGCATCTGAGTCCCTTACAGTGTTTAAATATCATGTATTTGTAGAAAGCAAAAGAAGTCATTTCTTTGGTCAAAGAAAATGCCCTTTCAGTTAAATTACAGTCATGATTTTTGGAGCCTGACAAATGTTTTCCCAACGCTTGCGATCGGCAGGATTTTCTAATGCAGTAACAGGGCATCTTAACAACCAAACAGAAGAAAATAATGCCATTCATCTACCTATGGAGAGGGAGCAGGGTTTTATTCTGATTCAGAATCTATTCATTATTCTTCATAGCGTACCTATTCGTTGGTCAGAAAGATTCCAGAGCCCTAAGTTCATACAATTAGCCATGATAGGAATGCATACATTTTCACTTTATAATGTAAGGATTGGTCAGCATTAGTAGCTGGAGTATGTAAAGTATAAACTGAAAACGCTATAAACCTTTGATTATCTTTCTTAGAATCATCTTCTAGAGCACAACGTTTGAAACAAAAAGAGGCCTGAATGGGATTACTGTTATCAGATGTGATAATTGAAACATAGATGTCCTCATTTATATTACAGTGCATGCAATATTTTCTAGGGCTGTGAGAAGCTTCAGGTGCCGATTTGATTTGGAGGAGATTCGGCCCGATTCAGCAGCCAAATCTCTGAATCTGAATCGAATTTGGAGACCAATACAAAGATCTAAATCAATTCAAATCTCTAAAGCAATTCAGAAAAGATTCAGAGAAAGATTCGGAGATTTGGTGATTCAGGCAGTCCCTCCTGTCCACTGCAGGGAGCTGGACCCAGGCTCTGTGCCCGTAAGTAGGGGGTGGGGGTGGCAGCTGGAAGATGGGGGAGAGGACCATGGGGGG
>NW_005844345.1:5743-7808 GCF_000455745.1 Alligator sinensis | reverse complement strand
GTGATATTTAGTCACTGTTGTACTTGCTCTTGCTGGCTGCAGAGAGAGTCACGTCGTTTTATTTCCTGGGAATCACCAAAGTTGCAGTCAGGAGAGAAGGGCACAGAGAGAGAAGATTATGACTCCAGATAAAACTGGAAATATTTCTTTATCGATGCACTTTCTGGATTGCTTTCAATTCTAAGAAAAGAAACAGCACATCTTGGCATCTGGAACTGCTAAGTAGTAAGTGTGTGAGTGGCTACTAGAGGCCTGGGTAGCTGGGCCAGCTGTGCTAGAACCTCAATGATCTCAACTGCCCCGAAATTAAAAAGGGGAAAAAATGGCATTTTAGCTGGGCCAAGTACCCCATGCTCAGAGAGACTGCCAGGGCTCTGAATGAAGCACAGACCACAATATGGGGCTGGATGTAGCATGCTGAAACCCCAAGGCAGGCCTGCAGGGGTGGCTGTCATTCTTGTGCCCCCTCTAAACTGGCATCCAGGGCTGGTGCCTTTGTCACCACCTTTAGGTAGGCTACTGGGCAGTGGGCAACTGTCTGTTTGCATTCCCCAGGCAGTAAGTACACTTTAACCCTCTAGGCACAGGAATAAGGAGTCAGGCCTTCCAGCTGAAATTAGAATTTCTGCTTTAGTAATGGCTTGTCTACGTGCAATTCACCTGGAGTAGGGTGAGTATAAGTGGGTAGAAGCCTTTTGGTTTGCTATGGGGGACAGAGCTAGCGTGAAGCCTTTTGCACTTTGATTGTGTGGGTTGGCAGAGAGTTACCCATGCAGCATTGCATCTGTCCCCTCTACACACTGTAGAATCATCAAGTCAATGGATTACCACGCAGTGGAAGAGGTGGGGAGTCTCTCTCTAGGGCAGAGGGGTTGAAAATTGCCTTGCCTTGGGGTGCATTTTCTAGGCTAACACATCTAACGGCATAACCAGAGCTCATTTTCTATGTGACAGAAAACAGCTGATACGTTATGGAAAGAGTCTTTGCGTTACTGGCTCTAAGGCATAGAAAAATCAGATAAGAAGAACCCCAGAGATCTCAGCAGTTATGGCCTCACTGACTCCTGACTGGGAGATCCACGATGAAACCAAGTGTCCCATCTGCCTGGAGTACTTCACAGACCCAGTGAGTGTTGAGTGTGGACACAACTTCTGCCGGAGCTGCATCTCTCAGTGCTGTGAGCAACTTCACCGCATGGAGTGTCCCATCTGCAGAGGCCAGATCCAGAAAAAACACTTCCGGCCCAACTGGGACCTGGCAAATATAGTAGGAAAAGTTAGACAGTGGGACTCCAGCCTGAGCAGTGTCAAAGAAGCAGAGGTGAACCTATGTGTGAAACACAAGAAAAGCCTGGATCTGTTCTGTGAGGAGGACAGGGAAGCCGTGTGCGTGGTGTGTGAGAGATCTCCGGAGCACAGCTCTCACACCGTGCTGCTGCTGGACGAGGCTGCCCAGAAATGCAAGGTAGGGAACACCATGCATCCTGTATAGTTCATCTTTTCAATTGCACAGTAGTGTAGACTCTCCTCCCTGGAATTTCCTGCTGTCTCTGAGCCCCCGAATGTCCCTGTTCTCTGGCTCCATCCAAGCTTGTCCCCTGCTGGACCCCTCACTCCAGGCAGTAGTGGTTAGCAGTGCTGTCTCAGCATTTCAGTACCACACTGTCCATTAAAAAGAATAAAGTGTGAGGCATTTCCTTCAAGAAGGTGCCTCTGTCAAGAATGGATGGAACAACATAATCACCCATGTCCCTGACGATTCATGTGATGATTCATGGGATGTCCCCGATGTGAGTTTTGTAAGGTTCCTGAGATAACAGTAGTGCTGTAGCTGTAAATGTAGCTGTAGGTATGTACAGATGAGGGTAAGAGCCAGCAATCCTGGGTTCGTGGGTCACTGGACAAATCTGGGGTTTCCTTTGGTGGAGAGTGAGCAGGGAGCTTTACCAAAAAGAAAAGCTGTTTAGGTGGTGCTAAAAAGGACCAGGGTTCATTGCTTGTCTCTGGTGCAGATACCTTGTGCAAACGTCATTCAGGCCCCGTGTTTCCAAGAGTTTACTGTGCA
>NW_005844345.1:0-5733 GCF_000455745.1 Alligator sinensis | reverse complement strand
AGCGTCGGTTGTGTTTATGTCTCTTGACTCAATCCCAATGAGAAAACAAGGGAGTTCTTGGGTCCAAAAATATCCTGAAATCACTCAGAAGTCAAGACAGGCAATTTTGATTTTGCGTATTAGGCTTCCTGAATTGTTACTGCCAATAGCACTGACTAGTAAAAGAGTCCCAAGGGATCCTGGCTGATTAGTTTCAGAAACTGGCCATCATTTCCTCCAATCAATGGCGCTAAGTTGGAAAGAACTCAGTGAGACACTAAATCATAGCAATGTAGCAATTTATTTTTAGCAAACGGTACCAGACATTAACACAGCTGTATTCTTTCTCCCAATAGTGGTAAGATTATAGAGAGAAGTGTATGAGAACCGTTGCTCAGGAAAGGAATGTCTTCTCCTGTGAAAAGCGTCCTCTGCTTTCATTTTTTGAGTTAGGGGGTTAGGGGTTAAGTGGGTGGGCAGGGGGGCGGGAGGGGTTGTTCCTTAAGAAAATGTCATGGAGTTATAGAAACTAAGGGCTGGAAGGGACCTGGAAAGATCATCTAGTGCAACCCCCCTGTTCTGGGTAGGAATACTGCTGAGATCAAAGGATCCCAGCAAGGTGTCTGTCCAGTCTCCTCTTGAAGACTTCCAAGATTGGGGACTGCACCACCTCCTTGGGAAGTCGATTCCAGGTTCTGGTCACCTTTACCATAAAGGAGTGCTTCCTTGCATCCAACCTGAACCCATCCTCTAACAGTTTATGGTCATGGCCGCTTGTCCTCCCCCGGGGTGCCCTAGTGAAGAGTTTTTCTCCTGACTCCTGATATTCACCCCTTACATACTTATAGGTGGCCACCAAGTCCCCCACAGTCTTCTCTTCCCCAGGCTGAACAGTCCCAGATCCCTTAGTCTTTCTTCCACGGTAGTGCAATCCATAATGTTTTATTTAACAAAAAATGCTATTTTCCATAACAAAGAGGTTTAGAAATTCAGAAAAAAAATACTAGATCTATTGATGAGGCAGCCACTGTCTCTGCACTGTTTCAGCTGATCCTTTAGTTCAGACTTATGAGTGGAGAAGCAGAATCCCAGGAGGTAGTTCTTTGAGCTGGTAGCTAATTTAGTGTTGATACACCAGTAAAACCTACACACATTTTTTCCCCCTTTGTTAAGGAACAAATTCAGACCCACCTGCAGACTCTGAAGGGAGAGCGAGAGAAGCTCAAAGAGTTTCAAGTGCGTGCCTTTGTGCAGGTGTAAAGGACAATCCTGGATTAAACCCTGTCTGCATTCACATAGAAATATGGGCACACAATTGCTGTATACACACAAAGATACAAGGAACACACACACATGTGTATGCACAGACACATGGAGAAAAAGGCTGCCTGTATGCAATCACACACATACAGTATTATATATAAAGAAACACATCCAACATTTTTGGATATGTTTCTTTATATATAATAGTGTATGTGTGTGATTGCATACAGGCAGCCTTTTTCTCCATGTGTCTGTGCATACACATGTGTGTGTGTTCCTTGTATCTTTGTGTGTATACAGCAATTGTGTGCCCATATTTCTATGTGAATGCATACAGGGTTTAATCCAGGATTGTCCTTTACATGTGCACAAAGGGATAAGAACACATTTACTCCTCTTTCTGGGCTACCCACATCACTGAGTACAGTGCCCCCCTGCATGAAGTGCCCTTACTGTTGGGATTCTCTTCTTACTCCCATGCAACTGGGCAGGGAGGCAACACAGCCTGGCTTCCAGCCTTTAAATAGGCTGACCAGCATAGCTGAGTCAGCAAAGAAAATCATGTCTGGCTCAGATTCCTCCTCACCATAGGAAGCAGAGATCAAACTGTGACTCTCTTATTCAGGGCAGAATGTGAAGGAATGGTGCAGCCACTAATAAGGGTTAGAGCCTACATTTCAATCTCTGCTTGCAATTCTGCACTTCATCTGTGTGCGTGCTTATATTTGTGCACATTATGTGTGTGTGTATGTGTGCTCGCAGTGCCTGTACAGATACCTTTCTACAGATCTTTGGAGTTTTATGTACTATTTTTGTGTGCTCCCACTATGTTTTGTGTATGTACACATGTACTATTTGTGTGTGTTCATGTATACACTGTCTCTGTGTATAAGCTTACTATGTGGAGGTACACAAGCTGTTTGAGCTTGTATACTCTGCATATTTGTATACACATGGCGGTGTGTGTGCACACATTTTCTCCTCTGTCTGGGCTACCCACATCACTGAGTACAGTGCCCCCCTGCATGAAGTGCCCCTACTGTTGGGGTTCTGTACTTACTCCCATGCATCTGGGCACGGAGGCAACACAGCCTGGCTTCCAGCCTTTAAATAGGCTGACCAGCATAGCTGAGTCAGCAAAGAAAATCATGTCTGGCTCAGATTCCTCCCCACCATAGGAAGCAGAGATTAAACTGTGACTCTCTTATTTGTGGCAGAATGTGAAGGGCTGGTCCAGCCACTAATAAGGGTTAGAGCCTACATTTCAATCTCTGCTTGCAATTCTGCACTTCATCTGTGTGCGTGCTTATATTTGTGCACATTATGTGTGTGTGTATGTGTGCTCGCAGTGCCTGTACAGATACCTTTCTACAGATCTTTGGAGTTTTATGTATCATTCTTGTGTGCTCCCACTATGTTGTGTGTGTGTACATGTGTACTATTTGTGTGTGTATCCATGTATCCACTGTCTCTTTTATAACCTCACTATGTGGAGGTACACAAGCTGTTTGAGCTTGTGTACTCTGCATATTTGTATACACATGGGGGGGGTGCATGCGTGTGTGCGTACAGTGTTCTGCGTGTGTTACTGAGACCAAGCCTATGCTGCAGTTAGGAAGTTTGGCTATGACCTTAACAAGCTCAGGTAATGAGAGCAGTGAAGGTGTGGCAACAAACCAGCTTTAGCTTGTGTGTCCAGGCTTGCCTAAGACCCTGGCTGTGTAGCTGGGTGGTTATCTTCTGGTTACAGGGTAGACTGTGTGTGTGTGTGTGTGTGTGTGTGTGTGGATTCCCCTCTGCCCTCATAGCCCCCTGCCCCTTTCCCCGCTGGAGGGGCAGGCAACCCTTCCCTCCTCCCCCACCCCATCACAGTTGCAGCCCCAAATGCCCTGCCCCAACCAAATGGCCAGGATTTTGCTGTGCTCCCGGGTGGGAGCAGGGGGATGCGATCGAGCCAGCACAGAGCTCCACATGGGCCTGCTGCCTCCGCAGCTTCAGGCAGGTCCACATGTGCTCTCCGCTGCCTCCAGTCGCCCTTCCCCTGCTCTCATCCCTGGAGCAAAGGGAAATCCTGGACAACCCTTCCAGATAGCAATCAAAGAGTTAAAAAGAGCAAGGACATGTCCAGGGAAACCCAGACATATGGTAACCCTATCTCGGCTGCTCATGTGCACTTGAGCAAAAGCTGTAGGGACAGACAGACACATTAAGCCCTTTGTTATATTAGACTATGGAAGAAACGGCCACGAGGAGAATGCAGTGATTAGGTGGTCTGTTGTTTGCGGGGAGGGGGGTGTTGGTTTGCTTTGTTTGTCTGTTTGTTTTGTTTAGAGAGAGAAAAACCAGTAGTCTGCTGATGATGGTTGGTTTTTATGTTCACTTCCTCAGATTTCTACTCTGAATGGTGGTAGGAAACCATCACATCTGCTGGGTTTTATTTTCCTGGAAACATGGCCTGCCCTGTGTGGCTTGCCAAGCTGATTTTGCTGAACCAAGGGTTATGTGACATTTGGGGGGGGCAGAGGAGTAAGGAGACTGAAGCTATTGGCAAATCCAGCCTGAGCAGACTGCAAAATGAGGCAAGACTTCTTTGGGATGATGAATTCCAACAGAGCCGTGATCCCAGGGAATGCAGCAGAAATTGTGTGAACTCTTTCTTTGCATGTCTGTCTTAACGAGGGGACACCTTCATCTCTTGTGGTGTCTTCTTGTGGGAACAGGGTCCTTAATTCCTTCCTAGGGGAAACCTCTGTCTTGCTATCAGTTTAATCAGGGGATTCTTCTGGACCAAACATTGTTCAAAGCCTGCTTTTTGTGCATCTTTTCTCGGTATGCCCTCTTTGCTAGATTTGAGAAGAGAAGCTATGTTATTGCCTGAGAAAGGGCCGTACAAACAGCTACAAGCTGTTGTGTTACAACTAAAGAGCCAAAATGGTCTGGCTGTAGCACTCTGGTTGCACTGCTTCCTCAGACTGAGCTCAGATAAAATTACCTCCTCTCTTTAGCTCGGCAATAGGGCTGTGTGAAATTTCGCCACCCGTTTTGTTTCAACGCTGTTTCAACCTTAAAACAGGGAGGCTCGAAACAGGTTTGAAACAAAACAGGGCAGGTCGAAACAGTTAGAAAAAATTGAATCGTTTTGAGTTTTGACTAGGAAGCTGGGCTTTACTTTCTCTTTCCCGGAAGCCATTAAAGGTAAGTAAGGTGAGGGAGCGAGGGAAGGTGGGGAGGGGAAAGGAGTGCTCTCATTATTGACACACGTAGCTGGCTGGTGACTCTCACCTTTCCCCGAGGTCCCTTCCAACCCCAGTCCCTTCCAACCTGGGGGAGGGACAGAAAACTGCATAAAACGCAGGATTTTTGAACTGCCTTGCTTTCTGCTTTTGGGGTCACTTACTGAGCTCTGTCTGTTCTAGCAGCTCACCGTCAGACCGCTACGGGTAGGAGCATGGATTTTTTTTTTAAAGGATTCCCTGCTCACCACAGCTAGCAGCACCAGACCAGCAGCCTACTCCACCCCTCTGTCCCTTCCCATGCTGAGCCTTCCAGTGCCAGAAGAAGAGCTGGTGCTGGATCTTAGTGCCCTAGCAAGGGAAGTTCTGGGGAAGGAGGGGAATCAGCTGAGTTTGTGCTTGACACCCCTCAAGTTTCCCTTCAAGCCAGGTATCCTGCCCCAGAAGGCACTTTGGAGGATGTTGATGTACAGGTGGAGGCAAGCAGCTCAGCTGAGTGTGCTCCTCCTCTTGCTGTGCCTCTGCCTGCTGAGGAGGGGGAAAGTGCAGCAGCATCCATACATGCAGCATCCTCCCACACCCCAGAAGCGAGTGGGTAGTGTGGTCTGGGATCACTTTGAACTGGCAGATGATCACACGTATGCTATCTGCCTGCAATGCCAAGCCACAACCAGCTGGGGAAGGGAACAAAACATATGAGCACCATGGGGATGCTGATGCATCTCCACAGGCGCCACCCCCTTGCCTTTGTTCCTCTTCAGCCTCGCTCCAGTGGGAGCGTGCCAAAAGGGAAGGCCCCCACTCACTCCAAAGCTCCCGTCCCCCAAAAGCAGCGGCAGGCCATGCTGGAACAGTGGGGGAAAGGTGGACAGAAAGTGGGGCACATTGCAAGGCTGAGTGAGCTCACCCAGAGCATTGGGGAGATGCTTGCTGTCAATGGCCAGGCCTTCTCCTTCATTGATTGGCCAGATTTTGGGCATCTCATGGCACTTGCAGTCCCATCACACCAAGTGCCCGCATGCACCAACTTCAGTAGGAAGGTGGTCCCATCTGTGTATGAAGCATGCGTGGGATACTTGAGGGAGGAGCTGTACAAGACAGGTCCGTAGGTGGCCTTACACTTCAGTTTGGATATCTGGAGCAGCTGTGGTGGAGATCATGCCTACCTCTCCCTCACAGGGCACTGGTGTGACCAGTCAGGCTGTTGGTGGGCTCTCCTTCAAGTTGAGGTGATTCATAGATTCATAGATTCATAGAT
>NW_005844344.1:6880-7838 GCF_000455745.1 Alligator sinensis | reverse complement strand
ATGGTGTTTATTTGGATGTTCCCGGTGTTAACGAAATGGCTGTACTTGGTACCCTCGCTACCTCACTTCCTAAGCCTGAGTCCCCTAATCTTTCTGTGTTACAAGAGGAAATCATAAAGGCTGTCCCTCCGTTTCTCTGGTCCCAACATGCTAATGAAGTAGGGCAACTGCCCAGCCTGTAAAAATTAGATTAAACCCAGCTAAGCCATTACCTAAAGCTGCTCAATACCCTTTATGCCCAGAAGCCGAAGAAGCGATATGCCCTGTTATAACAGCTCTTTTGAAGCAAGGTATCATTGTCCCGACTAAGAGCCCTTGTAATACACCTATTCTTCCTGTAAAGAAACCTGGAAAGAAGACCTATCACTTTGTACAAGACCTCCGTGCAGTAAATTCTGCAGTTTTACCTACTTTTCCTGTTGTACCAAATCCAGCCACTCTCTTGTCCTGTATTCCTCCTAATGCCTGTTATTTTACTGTTGTTGACTTGTGTTCTGCATTTTTCTCTCTCCCTATACACCCTGATAGCCAGTGTCTCTTTGCATTTACCTCTCAGAGACTTCACTATACCTGAACTTGATTGCTCCTTCCCTTTTTCCTCAAATTCTGAAGAAGGATTTAGATGACATAATATTTAAAGAAAATTCTGTGCTTGTGCAGTACGTTGATGATCTGCTCTTAGCGTTTACCTCCCTTAAAGCCTGCAAAGCTGATTCTTTAACGCTTCTCATCTCTCTTGCCCTAAAAGGCCATAAGGCATCTAAAGAAAAGCTACAGCTTTGTCTCCATCGTGTCCACTATTTGAGTCATGATACTTCCGCTGGAGAATGACTGCTTTCTTCTTCCAGGATAGAAGCTATTCTTAAAATCCCTAGACCAACTACTGTGTCCCAAATGCATACTTTCCTAGGCATGGCTGGCTACTGCCAAATCTAGTATTTTATGTTGATGGATCATG
>NW_005844344.1:4497-6466 GCF_000455745.1 Alligator sinensis | reverse complement strand
CTATCTCAACTAACCAGTCTCCATTGGCAAGTCTTCATGATGTTGCCCTCCTCCAAGATCAGGCTCCAGAACCAGAAAAATATCCATGGAGACTGGCTGGGTGGTTGACCATTTGTGGTCAAACACAATGGTCACTATACCCTGTCCATTTGTGGCGCTCCCCGGACGGCCGCTTGGTTGCCCCAACGGTCCTTCTTCCCTATCTTGCTCGCATACACCACGGCATAGCACACGTGAGGAAAGTGGGGATGATAGAAGCTGTTAAGCTGAATTGGTTTGCTCCAACTTTTTCATCTGTGGCTCAACAATACTGTTATACCTGCCCTATTTGTCAAGCCCATAATGTGGGAAAACCTGTAAAAACAAGAAAAGGCAGCACATCCTCCACCTTGGGGGCCGTTTGTAAATTTACAAATAGATTTTATTCAAATGCAGAAATGTTGTTCTTATGAATATGTTCTTGTTATTGTATGTATGTTCTCTGGATGGGTAGAAGCCTACCCATGTGCAAAAGCTGATACCATCACTGTGAGCAAAAAAGTTACTCAGAGACTTTATTCCAAGGTTTGGTATTCCTTTATCCTCAAACCCCAATAGAAAAACTCATTTTACTGGGCAGATAATGAAAGAAGTCTGCAAAGTCCTGCAAATCCAGCAGAACTTTCATTGCCCGTACCATCCACAGGCCTCAGGCCAAGTAAAACGCCAAAATGGCATTTAAAAAAATAAACTGGCCAAAATTTGTTCTGAAACTCACTTGAAATGGCCAGATGCACTTCCCATAGCCCTTATGAGTATGAGATCTAGTGTCAATCGAAAGACCAGACTTAGCCCACATGAAATCCTGATGAAAAGACCCATGAGGCTCCCTGCCTCACCACCTGTTGCCTCCCACTTTTGTGATATACATTTACTTGATGATGCTATTCTAGACTACTGTATGGCACTAATGAAGTTTGTCAAGGCTTTTCATGCACAGGTACAAGCAACTCTCCCCAAGGAACCAGATGAGCCATGCCAGTCCATCCTGCCTGGTGACTGGGTCCTTGTAAAAGTCCATCAACGGAAGTCATCGCTGGAAGCCCGCTGGAAAGGCCCATTCCAGGGACTCCTGACAACCAACACTGCAATAAAGTGTCATGGACTCCAACCGTAGATCCATGCTTCACACATTAAGAAAACATCAGCCCCGTTAGACTTAGAGTCTCCTCCATATCAACCTTGTAATCAGCCTCTACAGACTGGTAGTGAGCCAACACCTAGCGCCTGCCAACAGGAGAGCTTAAGACCAGTAGTGAGCCAAGCGCCTACTGGCGAAGAGGATTTGCCACTATCGAGCGAAGAAAATGTACCCCAACAACACCACTATGCCCTTTGGGAAAGGAAAAAGGCCTCTACCTAGTTCCTGGTTCCTGAGGTGGAGTTGATTAGTTGTGACTTGAGTACTTCTCAGCCTCTCCTTTTCTATCATCTTATATGAACTTAAAAACTCACCAGCTAAAAGAAACTTTGTAAATCAGACTAGACTTCAAACTAGGTCAAAAAGATCACTCCCACACTGGTACGCTCACCAAAATGTTTTTTTTTTTCAACTGTCTTATCAATATGCAAAGAATGTAAATGTTTCCAAATGTTAGATACGTTCCCACTTGCCTCCTAGTACAATGATAGGGGTGCCCATGATTGCTTTATCCCTTAAGTAGACCGACTTTTGTGATATGTATGACCCACAGCACAACTACAGTGAGTGCCAAGGATTTTGGTCAAATCAGACCTTTTCCCAACGTCTTCCTCCCTCTTCTGATCCTGCTCCATTTTTCGTTCCTTAGGCTCTACAGTTATTCATGGTCTGTTAATATTGTTTGTTATTTTTTTTGGAGTATACCTAGTACTTATGCTAATACGATGCTGCTTAAGTTGTGCCGCTAAGCAACTGCAAAATAGCTTGTTAACCTCTGTGCAAAGAAAC
>NW_005844344.1:0-4345 GCF_000455745.1 Alligator sinensis | reverse complement strand
GAGGAGAGACAAAGAGAGAGAAAGAGAAGAGAAGAAGATGCTGATGCTGTGCGTTTCAGAATGTTCTAAGATAAGGAAAAACCTTCATGCCTTGTTTTGTCTGTGTGCACATGTTCGCCTTCTCCTTTCTGCTGAACTAGAAGCTGAGAACTGTTCCCAAAACACAGTGTCTTTTTGAATAAGTAAACTGCTTACGTGTGACAAACAAATAATCAACATCTTTCTGTTTCTCTCAAGGTCCCTTTGTCTGAACCCTGCATCTTGTTTCGCAGTCTAAAGTATAAATATGCTTGTAAACTTGTAGAGGTCAGAGTTCCTTTGAGAACTCTCCCTGTGATCACTTGTATAGCTTTAAATAAACCTAGATGGCTCTGCCAATTCTAATACAACCACAAAGCGAATTTCTTCCACACTTGAAAGGGTCCAGAGAAGGGCCACAAGTATGATGAAGGGCCTAGAGGACAAACGATATGAGGAAATACTAAGGGATGTGGGGCTGTTCAGCCTGGGCAAGAGAAGACCGAGTGGGGACTTGGTGGCCATCTCCAAGTGTGTAAGGGAGCTGGGAGATAAACTGTTAGCTAGGACGCCCCTGGAGAGGGCAAGGAGCAGTGGACATAAACCATTAGAGGATGGTTTCAGGTTGGATGTAAGGAAGAACTTCTTCATGGTAAGGGTGACCAGAATCTGGACTAGACTGCCCAGGGAGGTGGTGCAGCGCCCAACCTTGGAAGTCTTCAAGAGCAGACTGGACAGACACCTTTTGCTGGGATCATTTGATGTCAGCAGTATTCCTGCCCAGGGCAGGGGGTTGGACTCGATCTTTCGAGGTCCGCTCCTGCTCTTAGTCCTTCATTATTGTGTCACAGAGAGATTTCAGACGTCTAAATTGGGGATCTGTGTTCCTCCCTGGGAGCTGGGAGTCTAAGGGCCATGCTGCAGTGACTTTGAGGATGTGTTACCTGCAGTTAAAATGCGAGCACAAGATGAAGCAGTGCCAACGTTGCATGGCATGGGTAGGGCTTTTCAAGCGTGGAGCGAGGGGTATCTCCAGATGGTGTTAGGGAACACGTGTTCAACCCTTCTCAGACCACTCCATGGGGGTAATATGAGCACAGCTTGCTGGTTGTCAATCCCAGCCTTGGGGAAGCACTGAAGTCTTCCCTCAGTCATGCACTTCAGCTGTAAGAAAACAGCTGAGAGCAGAAATTAGCAAGAGGATGGGCATTTCACGCACCCTTTTTTGCCCAGACCATGAATTAAAAAGTGCTACTTAACAACTACGCATTTATCACCATAATCCTAATTATTATGTAGAAGATGAATAAATTCAAGTTCCCCTTGCCATCTTAAACGGGCTCCTTACGCAGGCATTCCGATACAGTCCTTTATTGCCTGACAGCAAGAGACTTCCCTCAAATTACCCCTCTGGAGAAAAATCTAGTCAAGGAATGGCAGGATGCAAGTCCCTAGCACTGAAAGCTTTAATTGAGGCAGGAGGCAGGAGGTGAGACAGGCACATCTGAGCATAATAGGTCCCAGCTGGCTCGGGGCTTCACGGGGAGGCAACATAAATATCCCCTCCTTGGAGTAGCTCATCCCCAGATCCCCGTGCATATCCCAGGCAGGGAGTCCTCACTCCTGCTGCACCAGGACACAGGTGAGTTGTCTGGGTTCAGGGCAGCTCTTTGGCGTTTCTTTTACAATGCTGACTTGGTATTTGCAGGAGGACACTGATCAGGAGTCCGACAAACTACACCCATGCACATCCACACGCACACACAGAGAAACCAATAAAAAATCATATCTCTCAAGAAAACTATAAAAAATATAGGGTGGTTCTTTTGTTGATTTGTTTGTAAATTTGCTATAATTTTTGACCGATCACAAAATATGCAGTCAATAGACCAATGAATTGACAATATTTAACTGGCCGATTGACTGGCTCCTCAACCCGACAGCACATAAATAGCTTCATGAACATGCGATCAGAGGGCTATATGACCCGTGGCACAGAGCAAGGCAGCCCAGCCACCTCCATCCCCAGCACACACACCTCTTCTCCACCTGGCCTGAATTTTGGTGATTGTTTTGGGCTAGAAGAGAGGAGGAGCCAGGAGCTCCAGCAGTTTCAAGGCACCAGCACGAGCGCAACCACAGCGCAGTCAAGACACCTCCCTTCAATGGGAAGAACGAAGCCCTGGAGCTTGCTGGGTTTGCCCTGGTGCTTGAAGGAGACACCAGCAAATGCAGAAAGGACAGCAAGGGTCCAAAACCAGCCCCTTTGGGGAGAGGTTTTCACTTTTTTCCAGAGCCCATTAGTCACCATCTGAGCCCTGACCTTTGGTGTTGCATGTCCTTGCCAAGGACCCCAAGAGCAGCAATAACATAATGGTGAGGTCTGTCCCTGCAGAACGTAGCATCTTTCCTGAAGGGTGGATGTCAGCTTCCTACAAGTTTCAGACTAGTTTTTATTCTTTCAGTTCTTTGCTTTTCTGCAGGTTAAGCCTATTGCCATGTGTCCACAGTCTTGTTCCGGGAGAACAAGGGTTATCCTCTCGTGTAGCAGTTTTTAAAAGGTTTGTAAACCACTCTCAAGTCCCCCCTTACTCTCCTTTTCTTCAAGCCAGGCAACTCCAGGCCCTCCTAGATGTCTTCTTGCATGATGCATTCCAGTCCTTTTACCACCTTATTGCTCATGTCTGATCTCTGCATTTTCTCTGGGTCTTAAAGTGCACTGTCCAGAGCTGGACACAAGACTCTAGCCAAGCAGCTGCCAGGGGTGGGTCCTATCACTTCCTGCGGCTTGAACAACGCTCCAGGCAATGTCGTTTACCGTTTTTTTTCCTTTTGCAAAATCCTGCTGATTCGTTGAGTCTGTGATATGCCAAAGCACCCAGATCCATCTCATCAAAGCTCCTGCCTAGCCTCTTAGCTCCTATTCCATCCACTTCCATTCGGTTTGTCTTCCCTACTGTACATTGGCCTTTCTTACATTTCATTTTGCTGTCTGTAATTTGAAAGCATGATACTGGAGCATAACCCTGCCCCCCAAAATGGTTGCAAACTCTTCTCTTCACAAGGAGCTGCCTTTAATAAGGCTCTAGAGCCAAAGCCATGAGCCTAGAGCAAAGGTTCACACTGCAGTTAGCCACTACAAACCTATCTGAAACCAAGCACACCACATGCAGGTGCAAACACCCAGGCAAATAGTATGTGCCTCAGGCACCAATCAAACAGATGCTTATGGCAGAGACCCAGATATTGCAAGTTGCAGCCAGGGAAGTTGAGCTTAGATATTAGGAAAACAACAACTTTCTCACGAGGAGGGTAGTAAAACTAGAACAGGTTACCCACAGAGGTGTCGGAGTCTCCATCCTTGGAGGTTTTGAAGACCTGGCTAGATGAAGCCTTGGCTGGGGTGACCAAATTGGGGCTTGTCCTGCTCTGAGCAGGGTGTTGGGCTAGATTTGGTTGCCTTAGGTTGTAGAGGGGAAGCTCACTGGGACAGTTTGCCTGACAACTTTTAAGAAGGGTGGCAGCATGGCTTCTGCGGTATAATGACATTAATGGGTGGTTTTGCTGCAAGTTGGTGGGGGGATATATGGGTGACTGTTTGCAGGCACAGCTTGACTCTGTGTTTCCAACCGTGTGCACAGTACTTTGTTCCACGTAGGGGTTGTGTGGCTGATTGAAGTGTGTACTAGGACAAAGTGTAAACCAGGCTGGCTTTGTCCCATGATGATGGCTTCAGTCAAATAGAAGGCAGGGCAAATTTACACCTCATAGACTAAGTAAAGCAGCAATGTGGTGTGTGCTCTAGAAACACCATGCTGGCTAATTGCACAACATTGCACTTCTAAATGACCATGTCAAGTCTGGTAATGCCACCAGGTACAGATATTACACCTTTACCAGTATACATGATTGGAAACCAGTCTATACCCATAAGAGAACAGAAGTTTGACACACACAGATGGGATTAAAAAAGGCAGAGCCGGGTCTAAGATTTCAGCTCTCCATTGAAGGGCAAATGTGTGCTCTGTTCACCTGTGTCTAACCGGTACAGACCACTCTTGTGTCTGGTAGCAAGGACGGGGTCCGGGATTTCTGGTTCCACAGTGTTGCTGTACTAATGATATGTGAGTGCGTGTTTAACCCACGGGAAGCATGTCTCTAGTTTCCTGCCAACGACCTAGTTCAGACAACAACTAGCATTGCAGTAGTCGATGTCATTAGGGTCTGATCTAGGGACCTGGAGATCCAAGGGTTAAACAAGCAGCTCAAACTAGATTTGGGAAGCCAGTTAACTGACCAGTTAAATATTGACAATTGACTGCATATT
>NW_005844343.1:6666-7852 GCF_000455745.1 Alligator sinensis | reverse complement strand
CAGACTCTGTGAAAGGGAGATTCACCATCTCCTCAAACAACTCCAAGCACTCCAAGAGCAGCGAGTAGCCTGCCCACACTCCACGCACAGATCGGGGGGTGGGGGGCACATGTCCCCCAATTCATCCTCTGGGGATGGGCAGAGTGGTGGGAGCTGCTTCCCCCTTCCTGGCCCCCAGACAAGCCATAGCTCTGTCCTGCACCCCACCCTGGCTGCTCAGCACCTGCCCCTGCCTGAGCACCAGCCCCACTCCCTCCCTCGCCTAGGAGGCCTCTTATCTGTCCCACCCTTGCCCCTTCCTCCACACAGACTTACCAGCCAGACTCCACTCTTGAAGCTGCCAGGCCACACTGCTGGTTGTGTATACGCACGTGGCATTTATTGGTGACATTACTGGCCACATAAACCAAAAAAGTCAATTGTCGATAATCTCAATTTTCATTTAACGGTGCCAGTACTATATGGACCGATGTATTGGTGCACTTCTAGCAGATGCTCCGTTCTTTCTCCTATTTCATCCCTAAAACTAACAGCTGATGAACCCGAATGACCCAGGACACCCTGAGCAGGACACAGGCAGCTCAGGTCCTGCTGAGCAGAACCTGGGTAATTTGGTCTAGAAGGTGCAGCCCAAGGGGATAAAACTGGTGGAGAAGCCTCATTTTCCCTCATGAGATGACTCTCAACCCCAGATCTTCCTTTCTCCACCACTGTCCCATGTCAGCAAGCAGGCCCAGGTGTGCTGAAAGCACCGCTGTGAGAGGGTGAGGACCCTGCCCAGACCTAACGGGGTCTGTGAGCCACCCTGTGACACCCTCCACACCCTCAGAGACTGGATTCTGTGGAGGCAACATTGCACCTACGTGGGAAGTATGGCCCACTCACGGCTGTCAGGGACTGCCATCACCAGGAAGCCTGGTTTTCCCTGATTAAAATAAATAAATAAATAAATAAATCACAAATTCTCTGATAAAAACACACAAATCTGTGATTAAAATTAAAGGCCCTCCACAGCCCACCAGGTCCTGCTGCCGCCACACAGTCAGGGGACGTGTCAGCAAAGCAGCATGGAGTTCAGTGTCAAGAAGCTTTCCTGTGCTGCTCCACTCTTCCCTGCAGTGCTTGGCTGCACCCGCCACGCTGTGCAGGCGCTGAAGGAGGGCAGCAGGGTGGGAGACCGAGCCTG
>NW_005844343.1:1968-5348 GCF_000455745.1 Alligator sinensis | reverse complement strand
ACCACATGAGACAGAAATAAAAGGAGGAGGGGGAGCCATCAACAAATAGCACTTGGTCCTGGGCACTGGTAACCAGTTTACAAGTTAGCAAGGATTTAAGGGAAATCTAATGTCTTCTGCCATCCAGGTTCCCCATCAGCATCTGCATGAAAACCCCGGGAGAGTAGGTTGTGGGGATATGGGAGATGAGGAGACAGGAGAGAGGCCACTTCCCTATCACTGCTTTACCAGCCTCACTCCCCTAGGACTGCCCTGGCAGTGACCATAAGAGGAAAACCTGCTGGGGCTGCTCATGCTCTGACCCCCTCCACTGGGGAAACTGAGGCAGCCTGTGCACTAGCCCTGCAAAGGAACAAGCTGGGATCCACCAATGGGGGTGCAAAGGCTTTCTGATCCCCAGACAGTCCTGCCCAGCCCTGAGACTTTCCAGAGACAGTGGAAGACTCCCTGGCATTGCTGGAGGAAACAACGTTTCCCATTGTAAGGGGCTTTTCTGGGGCCCACTGGCAAACCCCCCAGCCAGACCTGGAACCAGGCACCAGCACCCAGAGACATGACAGATGTGGGAAACAACTGGAAAGAAACAACACAGCACTCTTCCTCTGCAGTGGTAACCGTGGTGGAAATGCCTTCTGCAGAGTCTGCAATGAGACCTTCAAGGCCCTGCCCACACCGCCTCGGAGAGCTGGCTCGAAGGGCCATGGGCCGCACAACTCTGAATTTCTCATGTCAAAAAGCCACGGGGATTGACTGATTGATTGATTTTAAAGGGCAGATTCCTTCCCTCTTACGTGTCCAGGATGGGTTTTTTGAATGTTAGAAATTCAGCTCGTCTTCGCCCTGCGAGAACATGCTGATATTTGGGAGGGACAAGGGTGGAGAACCACTGCTGACTGGACAGGAGTGAAACCAGATCACTGCGGGGCGTTCAGGGCCCCCAGGGCTGTAGTATCCGAGTGGCGGCATTACTCAGGCCAGGGAGCTTTCTGCATCCAGCCCCGTTCTGGTGATTGAGCTAGGAAATATTTTCTAGGAAGAGACAGAGGTTGTTTCAGATACCGTCCCCCCTGCATCAGGTGGCAGGTCACAGGGAAGTGACCTCAGTCATTCCTCTCCAACACTCTGCAGTATGGATCCATTTTGCAGAGGTCCTTTCCCATGCAGGCGGTCAGTCCCCCCGCTCTGATGCCCTGTTGCCACGCAGTCTGGTGCAGTATTCCTAGCGGGAAGTGCAATGCACAGCCAGACTGACCGGGTGCATTTCCAAGGGGCTGCCCGAGTGGTCCCCCTCCCCCCCGCCCCCGTGTATGCGAGAGCTTCATCATCTTGCTCTGATGACAACAATCACACTAACAACGGGACTTCACTCCAGCTCATGCATCACCAACAAGCACATCCAAGCGGGCTTCCCTTACCACGCTGCCTTGCAAAGCCATGAACGGGGAATAACGGAGGGAGGGATTACACTCTGCTCAGTGGAAACCAGCCTGCCCTTCAGACCATTCCCCCCATCCCACCCCAGCATGTCCTTGCTGACAACCTCCAACCGCTGTTCTCTCCGTGCCCAAGGCCTGGACCTTGGACACTGCCTTGAACTGTCTGTTCAAAGGCAATACACTGAGATCGTAGGACTAGTGCTAGAAACCCTCCTTGCACAAGTCAAAAGGTAGCCAGCCGTGTTGCAGCCCTGGCCTCACCAGGTGACCTCGTGTGGGTCTGTGGTGATGGGCTGGTGAGTGCTCAATGGGGCAGGATGCTATGTTCTCCCCGGAGCGGCATATCAACCCAAACACAGGCCAAGGTTCATAGAGGATTTCAAGGTGTGTGACTGCAACCCAGGAATCAAAGGCAAAGGATGCAAACGGGTTGGCATGGCAGGATCTTCTGAGCTTTGAATTTACCTGGGTCAGTCATCAAAAGGATTCACTTCTGTCTTACTCTTCACCTACATCTTGAGCTGAGAGAGGGGCCTATTGACTCGCTTCAGAGGGGCAATCGTGACCCCATTGCTACCTTGGACTGAGCTGCTTGAGTGAGATGATGTTTGGAGACTTCCCTTGGGATAATCAGCTCATCAGTGAAAGGGCATCAGTGAGGCAGTGGGATGGACTGTCTAGGAGAGTTGTGGGCTCTCATTCACTGGAGATATTCAAGAAAATGATGGATGAGCCTTGTCAGGGATGACTAGGAATAGCTCTGCCTTTGCCATACTAGGGGTATTTCTCATGCTTCAGAGCATTGCTGGCTGCCACAAGGGTCAGGAAGGGATTCTCCCTGGTTGTCAGACTAGTGCAGGCTGTGGGGGTTTGCCTTTCATTGTAGTGCTGGGGCTTGCTCATCACCTCCTCTTCCTGCTTCCAGGTGCCTCTGGGATTTGTAGACCACAGTTGTAGCCAGCAGCAAGTTTGAGCAGGGGAAGGGGTGTTTAATACACCTCCTTGACCCCAGACTCCACGGGAGTTTGCCTGGGGAAGAGGCAGTCTCCCCCTGTAGACTGAGCTGCATCCCCAATGGGGCTTGCCTGCCCCCGGGCAGCCAGCCATCAAAGCTCCCAAAGCATCACCTGCATCAGTGTCCCCATGCTGCCCTGCTTCTCTCCCCCGTGGCCCAGCACAGCAGGGAGCAGAGAAGCCCCAGGCCCCAACCCCCAACGCCTACCCAGTGGGGCAGCAGCCCCAGCCCTACTCAGATCCCTCCTTATAGGGGCCTCAGTCCCCCCCTTTTTCCCTCACGCCCTTACCTGTTGCAGATAGTCTGCAGGCTGCCTGGGGCCACATGCATGCCCATGCTCGTGGCTAGCCTGCAGGCAAAATCCACGGGTTTGTCTTGTAAAACAAGAAATCCATGTTTGCCTCTGGTAAAAGATAACATCCAGCGTCAACTCCGTCTTTTTGTGGGAAATGGAAAACCCGGGTCCCTGGTAATGACAATACATCAGAGCAGGCTGGTGGCGTGTCTATAGGTGCCCCAAGTGACCAAGTGGCAGACACGGAAGTTAGAGGCACAGCCTCTGAATTCAAATTAGCTGGATCTTAAATGCTGGAGGCTGGAGGCAAGACAGGAATAGTGGGGAAAAAACCCCTGGTCATTCCCTGTTCACTTTCCCTTTCAGCAGCCACTCCCTGGGCACGTCTACGTGAAAAGCCCCGTCACAGTAGCAATGAGATATGGTAACATAGTGTGGGGGGCACTAACTGTGACACTACTGTGCAGGAGCTCATAGGTGGCCCCTGGTGGCCCTGAGCTCCCAAGGGGGAGCAGGGGTCAGGGACACAACGTTTCATAGTTTCATAGTTTTAGGGTCGGAAGGGACCTAATAGATCTTCTAGCCCGACCCCCCGCCAGGGCGGGAGAACAACAAAAGAACCCTAAACAAAAAA
>NW_005844343.1:0-419 GCF_000455745.1 Alligator sinensis | reverse complement strand
TGCTGTAATGCCCCCCTGCTGAACACATCCTCCCACCAGCTGTGGCTGTGGAACGTGATCTGGGCATGGGGAGGAAGCGCACAGATGGTTGCAGAGTAAATGAGCCGTGTAGGAAGCGCAGAGTCCCTGACACCATCTGGTCCCACTGTGTTGCAGCAGTGAAACGCTCTGGTTACAAGCAAGCAGAGAGTGGGGCAGAGCCCTGTGCACCTTCATACCAAACCCAGTCTAACACAGGGACCGCTCTGTCCAGAGACCCCAGATGATCGCCCTCCACCACAGCTCCCACTCTCTCTGCACTGCCAGAAAAAGTTACCTTGATGGTTCAGTGTCCATGAATGAACCCAGCGGGCTCCACAAATACGGAGAGGATTTGACTGGAGCGGTCTCCTCAATCAGCTGCAGCTCTTCTTCCTCCC
>NW_005844342.1:3419-7856 GCF_000455745.1 Alligator sinensis | reverse complement strand
GGAGGGGAGGGGTCTCCAGGGCCCGAGGCTGGGGGTGGGGAGCTGTGGGGGTTTCTGGAGCCAGCCCAGTGCCCGCAGCCTGTGTCAAGGCCAGGGGAAGCTCAGGATGACCCTGAGGCTGCTCTGGGTGGGGGGTAATCGACATGGCAGGGCAGCCACAGGAGGAGGCGGGCCAGCGCCAGGAGAGCCGGGGCAAGAGGTGAAGCCGGCCCTGCAGCCCCTCGGAGGCCGACTAGCCCCCAACACCACTCAGCTGCCCCCAGCCCCAGACACCTGGCACCAGCGCTCCTGCTGCCAGGAGGGCGAGGGGCCGCGAGAGGTTGGTCCTGGAGTTGGTGGTGCCAGAGCAGTTTGTGGCCGTCCTGGCCCAGGAGATGCAGAGCTGGGAGTGGGATCGTGGCGTGGAGACCTGCGCCAGGGCCACGGCCTGGCCCAGGGGTGCAGCTGGGGCAGGCAGCAGACAAGAAGCCCCAGGGCGCAGCGTTTCCCCCAATCCTCTGTGCTCCATCCCCACCTTCCTGCGTCTGGGGCTGTTCCCTCCCCTCCCGTGACGCGTGGATCTGGTCCCCGGTCCAGGCAGCGTGACGGCGCAGGAGACGTGCTCACACGCGGCGCAGCCCCGCGGGGCACTGCCGGGACCGGCCGAGTGCCACCCCCGCGGGGCCCTGCGGGGACCGGCCGAGTCCCGGCTGCAGCAGCCGCAGGCCCGTGGCGCGGACATGGCTCTGGAGGAGGGAGGACAGCAGGACGCCCCATAGGCTCAGGACAAGCCACCTCGTGTCCCCAGAGAGGAGCCCTCACCCGAGCAGAAGTCAGGTACGGGGCCGGACGCAGGTCCGACAGGGGTCTGGATGCCTTAGGGGCTGTCTATGTGTGGGGGGAGACACTTGAGTGTCTGCCCCGGCTGCGACAGGGCTGTGGTATTTGTAACCCCTGTGGCTGGGGTGGCCCAGAGCTGTGGTCTGTGTGGTGGCAGCTCCCAGGTTGGGCCCTGGTGTTTCTCCTTGCACGTGTGCAGCACCCAGCACATAGAGGTTTTGTCCCGGGGGCTCGTCGTGCTGCCACAGGAACAATCAAGGGTCTAATCCATGTTCCTGCAATCAGTGCCCCCTGCCCCCCTGTTGGCCAAATGGCTAGTTTCGTGCCCCTGGAGGCTAGACCAATTTTTTCTCCAGGAGAGAGTTATACACAGGGTGGGTCCGTCATGAGTTTATTGATTGCGCAAGCAATGTCGACAGAGGAGCTGATGCTCAAAGCTGTTTTTCTCGGGGTTACACTTTTATAGCTTACATAAACAAAGGGCTACAACGTGTCATACAACTATTGGCAGTACCACAATTTCCTTGTTGTTACGTCTTATCTTATGGGCTAGGCTTAGTTTGCTATTGGTTAATGTCTCCTGTTAAGTTTAGTGCATGTGTATTTCAAAAGCAGAACTGCGGCAAAAAGTTCTGTCGCATGCGCAGAGGAAAAGGGGAACTGCGGCAAAGTTAATGTCTTTTAGTAACCTTATACCTTAGTGTCACTTCAGGGCATTAGGCAAGTATGGTTACAAAATGCAGAGCAAGCAAGAAGGAAAAAGAAACCCACAACTCAGTCGTTAGGCCTCGTGCTTTTTATACAAGAGATCATGAGGGACTCATACAGTTATTACTCAAGTGAGGCCCAGGTCATAATGTATTTTTACCGCACCCCTTTCTCATGCCCCGGCAGTGCTGTATGTCCGCGCAGGGGCTGGGGCGGGTGTTGGGACATGAGATTCCCCAGGGACGTCTGCCAGGTCCAGCCCAGCTCACGCCAGGCCTCTGTGCTGCTGCCGACCGCCCAGAGCAGAGACCTGGGAGCCGTGGGCAGACGAAAGCCCCTCAGGCTGGTGCCCCAGAGCAGGCCCTTGCCCGGGGCTGGGAGCGAGCGGTGGCTCGCCCCTTTGCAGCAGCAGCAGCACCGTGCGTCCGTGGAGGAGTCTCTGCCAGGACGTTTGGTGGGGTCCGAACTCTGCCAGGACGTCTGGCGGGTCCGAGCTGCCACAGGTCGGCTGTTCCTGTCCTCCCCGTGGCCCTGGCCGCCCTGTCCATGCCACTGCCCGTGCATTTCCCGTCCCCTGCCCGTACAAGCTGGATGTGACGCAGCCCCAGGGTCCCTGCAGCTCCTCTCCCCGGGAGCGATGTGTGTGCCGCGGTGCTGTGATCCCACCCCGCGCTGGGACAGAGTCCCGGGGGCTCGTCCCCAGTCCGTGCCTGTGGAGGTCCGCTAGCAAGAGCCGTGGGGCTCGGAGTCGTCCTTGTCCCCCACGTCCCCCGCGCTGAGGCCTGTGGCTGCCTTGGTGCCAGGCCAGGGCAGGAGCCCAGCAGGGCTGTCCCCGGCCGCAGCGCCAGGGCTGACCTGCGCCCGCTCTTGCCCCCGCGCAGGTGCCGGGACCCGGAGCAGAGCCGAGCAGCAGGCTGGTGAGGAAGGGCCCGTGCGCCTGGAGCTGCAGAGGACTTGGCCAGGGAGCCTGGGAGAGAGGGGCTGCCTGCCCCCGGAGCCGGGCCCAGGGCAGAAGGGGCAGGCGAGGGAGAGCCTGGAGGTGAGCAGGGCCCCAGGGGCAGCTGGGGGTGGGAGCGCAGCTGGGGCAGAGCCCGGAGCAGCCAGGGGTGCAGGGAAGAGTTGGGGGGGGAGCGGAGAGACGTGGAGAGCGACAAACCTCTGGTGACGTGCAGACACACCAAGCTGGCCCGAGCCGGAGCTCGCTGCCAGGTGCTGATGTGCAGGGGTGCGGGCACGGGAAGGCCCAAGCAGAGTCCACGGGGCCAGGGCTCCCTGCCTCGAACTGGGCTGCCTACACAGAGTAAGGAAATAGCAGGGCATGAGCTGGGCCAGGGCAGACACATGAACTCCTGCGTGGACGGCTGCATCCACACCCCACGTCCACAGAGTGACGGGGAGTTTTACACCCTGCCTGTCAGGGCCAGGCTGGGACACAGCTGTAGTGCCGAGTGATTGCAGACAGGGCCGTGGGGCTGGGAGCAGCTGGCCCAGGGGACACCGATGGTGCAACGCTTGTGCCCGCAGCTCCCAGCGGTGTTCGAGGCCGTGGCAGTGTATTTCACGCGGGAGGAGTGGGAGCTGCTGGACGACGAAGGCAAGGAGCTTTACCGGGACCAGATGCTGAGGAATTACCAAGCCCTCGTTTCCCTGGGTAAGGCTCTGCTCCTGGCTTCTCCCTGCGGCCATGTGAGCGCCCACGTTTCTTGTCTTCTCCCTGGTTTTCAACCGTCTCATCCTCATGGCCAGGGGTTGAACCCCACGTCCTCCCCATTGTGGGAATTCTGTGGGGAATCAGGCCTCTCACGTTTCATCCTGATACCTCCTCCTTCGTTTCGTCCAGATACCTTCCCCTGAGTCTTCCCCATTCGTGGGACTCCTGGGGCTTCCCTGCGCAGCAGTGTCGTGGCAGTGCAGTGTCTCTTTGCTTTCCCAGCGTCTTCCACCAAAAGATTCCCTTGGGGAAGGGCTTCTCCTGCCACAAGTCCCGTGGGCCACTCTTCTGACCCTCTTCTCTCCACATCTTGCAGATTATTTTCCTCCACTATCTGTTTCAAGAGCCTGGAGGTTTTGTCCATTCCTCCCCGTTCCTCTCCATTTTCTCACCTACTGTCTGTTTTATTCAGTGGAAATTTCCCACAAGGACACTGGGTTCGGATCCTGGGAAGGTCCCTGCAAGGTAACTCAGTGCCCCATAGTGGGCTTCTCTTCCTGATGGGCCCTATATGTTTGTGACCAAAAACACTGTCTCAGTGATATCTTGGCTTGAAGAGCTGCATCTAGCTGGTAATTCTGTTATGCTAGAAGGGGAGGGGTGGGGGGCACGGGCATGGAGGGGTGCAATCAAGGCCTCTGCTGTGAGAGAGGGAGTGAAGCTGAGGCAAGCGCTGCCCAATCGGGGTGGGCTGGGGGTAGAGCTGCGACTTGTTCTGGACATTGCAGTCCAGTTCATCCAGTGGCTCATAGATGAAAGGGACCCAATGGATCATCATGTCTGACCCCCTGCCCCTGGCAGGAAAGAGGACCGAGGTCAGACGACCCCGGCCAGGTGACTATCTAGCCTCCTCTTGAAGACTTCCGAGTTAGGTGACAGCACCACCTCTCTTGGAAGCCCGTTCCAGATTCTGGGCACCCTTGGATTGGTGCCACTCTCCGTGCCCAGTCCGGCTTTGGCTCTGCTGGGAATAGCCCTATAAAGCTTCAGCTTGCCCCACGCGGATCTGGGGGCACGCGCCCCCACGTGCCTTAGTTTCATAGTTGGTCGGGTCGGAAGGAACCTGAGCAGATCATCAAGTCCGACCCCTGCCGTGGCAGGAAAGAGCACTGGGGACAAACGATCCCAGCAAGGTGTTTGTCTAACCTCCTCTTAAAGACCCCCAGGGTAGGAGCCAGCACCACTTCTCTTGGAAGTTG
>NW_005844342.1:0-3341 GCF_000455745.1 Alligator sinensis | reverse complement strand
AACAGGCCACTAGATCCCCCTCAGCCTTCTCTTGTGGAGGCTGAACAGGTTCAGGTCCCGTAGCCTCTCCTCGTAGGGCCTGCCCTGCTGCCCCCAATCATGTGGGTAGCCTCCTCTGGACCCTCTCCATGCTGTCCACATCCCTCCTGAAGTGCGGTGCCCAGAACTGGACGCAGTACTCCAGCTGCGACCTGACCAGTGCCGCACAAAGGGGGAGGATCACCTCCTTGGACCTGCTCGAGATGCATCGACAAGGTGCAGTTAGCCTTCCTGACCGCATCCCCACACTGTCGGCCCATGTTCATCTTGGTATCAGTAATGACTCCAAGATCCTTTTCTGCCTCTGCGCTGACGAGAAGGGAGTTCCCCAGCCTGTAGGTCTGCTGCTGGTTCTTCCTCCCCAGGTGCAGCACCTTGCACTTGTCAGTGTTGAACCCCATCCTGTTCTCATCCGCCCACCCCTGGAACCTGTCCAGGTCCAATTGCAGCCTGTCCCTCCCTTCTAGCATGCCCACTTCCCCCCACATCTTAATGTCGCCTGCAAATTTGAACAAGGTGCTTTTTACCCCCTCGTCCAAATTGCCGATGAAGATGTTGAACAGCACGGGCCCGAGGACCGAGCCCTGGGGGACCCCACTGCCCACATCCCTCCAGGTCGAATAAGCGGCAGGAGCAGCAATGGGAACTGCCGGATGAGCCGGCAAATGAGCAGTGCACGGCGCTGGAAGCAGCCTTCCCCTCCCCTGGACCCCCCCCCGGGGCCCCCCCGGACAAACTGCGGCTCTGTCCCCTGCTCACCGCACTCCGACTGGGCAGCGCTTGCCCCAGGCCCAGCATCACTCCTTCCATCACTGCCTTCATCACTGCCTTCATCTGCCACCTGCCATGCCCCTTCCACCCACCCCTCCCCTTCTAGCAAACCAGACGGACCAGCTGCCCGCTTTCCATGCTGCCAGCTGTCCTCACTGCATGTGCACTGCGGCTGCGCCCAGCACTGACCCTTTATCAGCCAAATTATTGGCCGCTTGAAGACAATTTTTCCTATATAGATCATTTTGTTTATATCGGTGCCAATCTGATACGGGACCATGTATCGGTGCACCTGTACTGCTTTCCTTTACCTGCCCGGAGTGCTCTGTCATGACACCGCTTTGCATCCTTGGCCTGAACTTTTTGCTTGAGGGTCCTGTACAGAAGAAGTCTCCCCATCCCTGGAGACTTGGTTTCATAGCCTTTTATACCTCCGATTGGTTGGTGCTTTGTTGCCTACAACCATCCCTCCACTACCCGGGCGACACGGACCATCATGTAGTGAAGGCTTCTCCCTGCAGTGCCTTCCCTTTCACCCAAAATATCCACCCTCCTTTTTCCTCCAAGGCCCCAGGGGAATCCACGAGTTGATTGCATTGCGATTGGTTATTCTGCATGCAGTGCCAAATCACAAACCCTCTTTAACTCGTGCCCCAAACAGGATATCGAGGTCCCACCCCTGATTTAATCTGCCGTCTCCAGCAAGGCCAGGGGGAGCTCTGGGGCTGTGCTGGGCAGGAGCCAGGGGAAAGCTCACAGCGGGAGGACCTGGCTGCAGGTGAGTTGTGACTATCCAGTCCCACAGCTCCCCTTCCCAGAAATGCTCCTTGCCCCGAGTGACGGGGGTTGGAAACTGCAGAGCTGCCTGGTGCTGCCCTTGCAGGGGCTGACCCCACGTAGCTCATGCTGCGACGTGTGCAGGAAGGTGTTCCCACTCCCCAGAAGTGAAAGCTATGGAGACAAGTAGCTGTGTGTTTATTGTCTTGTTCTTCAGGCACAGATCTGGTTTCCTTGGGGTACCAGGACCTTCCATTCCCATCCTCAGTCCGCAATGTAAGACTTGATTGCCGAGCCCAAGTTAGCCATACTTATACATCACCCTCTCCCAGGCAATGATGGGTTTTGCAATCCCTTATGGACATCTGCATGGTTGACAGAAGCACTTTGCAGCCTGTATTGCTGGAGAGGAGGGAGCCTGGGGCTGTCCCTGGTTTCTCCTGGTCAGGTTAACTGGGAATGCCAAAAGTGTTGAATCCTGGTCTTGGGCTACATGAAATGGCTCCACAGGGTGTGTGGGATTCCCGAGCTTTCACATTGTGGGGGAAGTGAATCCCCCGTGGTTTGCACCAGGTTCTTCCCCTTCCTCTTTCATCTTGGGGGTCATGAGCGTCACAGGCCATGAGACTCGGCACAGTGCCCATGTGCAGGTGATGCCAAGGCCTTTGCCCTGCTGCAGACTTCAGTGACTTGGAGGTCATCTGGGACTTGTCAGCAGAGGACACCTCCATGGTTCATCCCTGTCCTAAGCCCATTCCTTGGAAGCACAGCCCTGCTGCTTTTCCAAGAGACAGCCCCTGCTCTAAGTCCTCCCTTTACAAAATATTTCTTGGAGGGATGAGGGAGGAAAACTATGGGCTTCTTCCACCAAGCAGAAGCAGCCCTTGTGTGAAGGACAGAAGCAGCGGGGCCGGTGCAAGGCCGGGCTCCCCACGCCTGCTGACAAAGCCCAGAAAGTCATCGTGAGGCTGTTCATCCTTGTAGCCAGACGCTGCTCTCAGCACTGCCAGAGATCGAGGCGAGCACTGGAGAGCAGTCTCACCAGTGCCCTTTGGTTTCTGGAGCATGTCGGCCCCGTCAGGTGGAGGGCTCGGCATCATCTCCCTCTGGACCCACCAGTGCTGTGGGACAGAGCAGCCCTTAGAGAACCACTTTCTTCTTTTAAGCAGATGCCTCTGGTCTACTCCTCAGCCCGTTAGAGGATGAAGCCATTCCAGCAAAGCAGGGACTAACGTGGAGTTTTTCTTCCCCTTGCAGGAGGTGCCTGGCTGCCTTCCCGAGGTGAGCAGCAGCCTCCTGAGGAAGGCTATGCGTGCAGCTCAGGCCTGGTCAAGCACCAACCTGTGCAGAGGGAGAAGCATCAGTACCGCTGTGTCCCATGTGGTAAGACCTGCACCGATTTCTCCTCCCTGGCTCAGCACCGACGCATCCATTTGGAGAGAGAGACGCACCGCTGCACCAAGTGCAGGAAAAGCTTTGCCAGCCAACATGACCTGTCCCAGCACCAGTGTGTGCAGAGCGGGCAGCTGCAACACCAGTGCACCGAGTGTGGAAAGAGCTTCAAGCAGCCCTCCGACCTGGCCAGGCACAGTCACATGCACGCAGGGGAGAAGCATCAGTGCTGTGTGTGTGGGAAAGGATTTACCCAGCATGGGTCCCTGGCCCGGCACCAGCGCATCCACACCGGGGAGAAGCCACATGAGTGCTCCGAGTGTGGGAAGAGGTTCTCCCACTCTGGGTCCCTGACTCACCAC
>NW_005844341.1:4949-7898 GCF_000455745.1 Alligator sinensis | reverse complement strand
CTCCTGCTGCACAGCCGGCTGTTGAGCCTGGGCATCATGCAGAGCCTGCTGGTTTACCTGGCCCTGGGAGAAGGTCAGATGAAACACCAGCTCTTTGACCCCCGCAGAGCTGCACCAATTCAGTTGCTCTGGCAGCATGCGGGCTCAGCCCAGGCCCAGGTGGCAGTCAGGACCCCTCTGCACAGCCCCAGCCAGGCCAAGCAAGCTGGTGTTTGGCTGTGGGATGCAGCACTGCTCAGCTGGGCGACGTGAAGCCCCAGTGGGGTCCTGAACCTCAGACAAAGCCGGCTTGCTCAACAGTTCATAGCATGGGCCCGGGACTAAAGCCCTGGATGGGGATTGGGGAGAGCTGTGCACAGCTCAACAGTTGTGACCTCTCTGTGCCTTCCTCTACATGTGGAGTAGGGCGATAGCAGCCCCAGCCTCTGCTGTGACAGCCCTTTGGGATGTGCTGCTTGGGAAGTGCCAGGTGAAACCTATGTAACATCATGGCATAAATCAATGGATCCCGCAGCATGTGAACGGACAACGGAGGCTCCCGGTCTGGTGACCCTGGCGAGTAGAGACACTCAAAAAGGTCAAGGTGGACTTGATCTAAGTGATGGTTTTATCTCTAAGCGGTGTAACTTAGATTGGTAGCAAGAAGAGCACACCTCCGCCCTTGGCAGCGGGTGCAAATCTTAGACCAGTTTCCTCCATTTTAAACAACGATGCCAAACTTTTCTTCTGTAATTCGTACAGACCAGTTTCTGATTACTTATTCTGGTTAAAGCGTAATGTCTGCCTGTTGTGTCTTATTGCGTTTTCCGTGCACTGCCCCTTTCAGGCCAAAGCCCTCCTGTCCGCCACTGCAGGGGCCCGTTGCTGGTGGCAGTTTTGCAGCACTGGGGACGCCCTCTTTCTGCCACGAGGAGCCGGAGGCTTTCTTGGTTCCTCTCCCCCCGCAGGGCTGGACGGGTCAGGTCAGAGCAGAGCAAGTATAAGCTCTGCACACATGTACCGAGGGCAGTGGTTAAGATCCACATGGATGTGATTTCAGAGGGTTATAATAATAAATAAGTGTAGTTCAATGCAGGAGTGTGCAGAGGGTTGATGCTGAACTCCCAGCATATTACAGTCCCACCAGTCAGAGCTTCGGAGCAGGGCGATTTTACCCGGAGTAGCACACTGTTCAGCTGAGGGACTGGGAAGTGTCACGCGGTCGCAGTCCCTAGCGCAGGACTTGTCCTTCTTCCCTTCAGACACTTGTAACATCCCTATGGCTTGCCCCTTCCTTTCACCCACGTGGTAGAAAAGAGTGGACTCCAAGGAGACCCTGGGAAGGGCCCAGGAGTCACTGAAATCATGGCAACCTCAAGTAGGACAGTGCAGCCCCGGTGACATGTCCTATGGGGCAGCCACGGTATGACTGTATGGCTTTTCCTGAGACAAACCTTTAAGCTGGGACAAGATCCCAATATTTAAGTCATGTTATGTGCTGAGACAGTGCAGGTTGTTGAAGCGAGGAGTGTCTCAGTGAAAGCAGTGTCGCGGCACGCCTCGCCGCCCCGCTCCTAGAGAGGGGAAAGCTGTTGGGGGGAAAGCCCTAGCAGCCATAATGAGTACAGCTGCGGGGTGCCAGGGCAACTAGTAAGAGTCAGCTGCCTGTAGGGGCAGAGCCAGCTGGCCAGAAGGGGGCAGGGCCCGGCCCTTATAAAGCCCAGGGCCGAGGCCAGGCTGGTAGTTCCCTGCCAGCAGCTAGAGGGGCAGGAGGTGAGCAATGCAGGAACCGCTCTAGCTGAGAGAAGGATGGCAGCTCTGAGAGGTTTGAGCACCATGGGTTAGCCAGGAGGCTTTATGTTGGAGGTATAGACCTGCAGGTTGTGAGGCTTGGCCCCCTCGCCTTGGCCCGGATGCCCCTGCCCAGCCCTGCGCAGGGTCTGCCTTGCCCCCCGGAGCGACTGGCCCTGAGACTGGGAGGCCCCAGCGCGGCTCCTCACCGGTGCGGCTGGCGCCAGAGGCCAACCCCGACGCCAGTAAGGGCGCAACTTGCGGGGTGTGTAGACCCCAGCCCAGAGAGGGGCACTTAAAGAGCCCAGTGTGGGCACAGCAAGTCCCAGAGAGAGGGGCAATTTTAGGAGGAAGCCCAGGGTGGGCATAGATAGCCCCAAACAGGGGGCGGTATTATTAAGGAGCCCAGCGGGGCCCGGAAGGTCCCAGAGAAGGGGGACCATTGCGAGGCCCAAGAAGGGCAATGCTCGAGGGGCCCAAGGGTGGCCAGATTGAGAAGCACAGGACGGGCGTAACTGAGAAGCCCAGGACGGGCGTAGCGAGCCCGGGAACAGGCTAGCACTACGGAAAGCCCAGGACAGGGGCAGGGTGCTGCGGTGGACCCAGACAAGGGGTGAGCAGCACAGCGCCCGAGAGAAGGGCGGTGCTGCGGTGGCCCCAGGAACAGGGGAGAGCAGCACCGTGCGCCCGGCCAACGAGAGGTGAGTAGTGCGGTGCGGTGGGCCTAAAAGACCGGTGGCTCGAGGACGTCCCAAAGGGGACTAGGCTATTGTAGAGAAGGCCCAGAGTGGGATTGTGCCCATCTCAAGAAAGCCGACACGTGTTTGTCCCAGCTCACCCTCCTGGCCTCGAGAACAGCGCTCCGGCACAAGGACCAGGCGTCTCACGCCTGAGACCTCGGACCCGCTATCAGTTGCCACAGGCAGTGCAGGCGGAGGGGGCGCTGGCGCTGTCCCACCACCGCCAGGGCAGGACGCAGGTGCCAAACAGCCCTCAGGAGAGCCAAGGAAGGGGCCCAGGCCCCACTGGAGGGTGGACAGGACCTCCCGTGCACCGTGCGCAGCTGAGCAGGGGGAAGCCATCGGGAGCACGAGAGCCCCTCCGTGAGCGAGGAGGACAGCTAGCACCTCCCCGGGAGCCTGGCGGCTGTGGAGAGATCCTGCAACAGTGGCGAAGCCA
>NW_005844341.1:2118-2757 GCF_000455745.1 Alligator sinensis | reverse complement strand
GAGCGAGGAAACCTGGGCCTGAGCGGCAGGGATCCCCCTGGCCCATGGCAGAGCTAGGCCAGTCGGGCAGAGGTCCTGGTACCTGAGGCACCAGATGGCAGCTATGATGTCTGGGGTGGCATTTGCTAGATCTTCCTCCCTGGAGACATCCTCCATCAGCTCCTGTGAGACCCAAAGAGAAGGCGAGGTTAGGGCAGCACAGCCACAGCCCCGTCCCGCACGGGAGACCACCCAGCGCTCCAGGCGCAGGCACCAGGATCTGCCCACCCCATCGGGGTGCCCCACACGTCCCTCTGCCCCACCTCACTGGGCTGGCCCCCCGCTCCCATGGCCACTCAAACATGTCACCAGGCCCAACCTCTTGCTCCCTGATCGCGCCCTCACCTGCCCTCCAGACACACGATTCCCCCCGGCCTCTACCAGGATTTCCCGTCTCTGCTGCCCCAGCCCAACGCCCAGGCCCCGGTGCGCCTGCCCTTCTCACCCCAGTCCAGCTCCATCTCTCCCCTCCACCCTGGACTCAAGGAACCGTTTCCTCCGTCTTCTCCTCTCCTCGCAATGTCCCGTGCTTCCTCCTACTCACCACGATCTTCTCTGGCACGGACGCTTTCCACCCCTGCAGCCCCACAGCCTCGTGCC
>NW_005844341.1:0-1208 GCF_000455745.1 Alligator sinensis | reverse complement strand
GAGGAGGAGCTGCAGCTCAGTCTGGGGCTGGGGCTGGTGCAGGACGGGCTCCGCTCCTGCCCCAGGGAGGCTGGGCCCTCCTCCGCGCCTCTGCAGGGGGCTGCCTCCTGCCGGGGGGCTGCAGGGCCGGGCTCCAGGCTGCTCCATGCCCCGGGCGGGGGGCTGCACGGCTCTTGTGCCCGGCGCTCCTCTCCTCCGGGCTCCCGCCTGCCCAGGCGCACCCAGGGCCACCTCCACTTGCACCTGGAGGTGGTGGGCTGCTGCAAATGCTCCTCTTTGGTGCTGGCACGTGCTGTTTTTTTACGCCAGCACACGGGGCACAGCCACGTCCTCGCCTTGATGGGCCCCTCCTCTTCATGGCCGGGGGGGCCCAGATGTTCCTGCCCAGGCCCCCTGCTGTGATCTGGTGGCACGAAGCCCACCTCGGCGGTCCTCCTGCTCAGCACCCGCCTCGGCCTGTCCATCCTGGCACCGAGCAGGAGCAGTCATCAGCTGGCCTTCAAGGCACGCCTGTACACCCGTCTGCCCCCGAGCCTCCTGCTCTCCAGGAGACAGGCCGGTGTCCCCAGGGATGCCCCCATGCCGCCAGCCTCCTGATCACTTGGGGATCATGGGCAGGGAAAGCCCTGGGCTCAGGGGAAATGACCGGCAGGAAGCTGGTTTGGACACAGCTCCCTGCTCTGGCCCCTGACCTCTGGCTCCACATGGCTGGCTCGGGGCTGAAGCCCCTGGGAGTCCAGGCAGCTCCTGGGATAAAACCCGGGGCTGGGATTGGGGAGTGCCCGGCAGAGAAGGGCAGGGACTCCTTCCTTGGGAGCTGCGGGTGCCCGTCTGCCCCGCAGCTTTGGGCTCCCTGCCCGCTCCAGCCAAAATACTGGAGCAATTCTCCCATTGCAGAGAAGTCAGAAAGTGCGCGAGGGGTCCCAGTGTTTTTGGCACTCTGGGTTCCCATGTGAAATGCCGGGGTTTCTCTTGCGGATCGTGTTTGCACACCCAGCAGTTCTGACACTGCAGGTTACGCTGCAGCATCCTTGCAAGGGTCTCAAGGCACCTCGGTGTGCCCTGTCCCCGGCTGAGAACCACTGCATAGAGGGATACTGTGAGCGCTCTGGGAGGGCTGAGGAAACCAGTTCTCCTCTGCGTGGAGCAGGGTGACGCATGTTCTCCCAGCCCCTCTGCCTCCATGTCGCTGCTCTCAGGGTCCGTCC
>NW_005844340.1:3903-7929 GCF_000455745.1 Alligator sinensis | reverse complement strand
CAGGGTAGGGGGGGGCAGGGGCCTGGACACCTGGGTGCTCTGGGGGGGGGGGTGAGAGCAGGGGGTGATGAGGACAATCTCCCCCTGTTGAGGGGGCTGGGGCAGGGCAGGGGGCACCAGCAACCTCCCCTGGAGCCCACCCCGGAGCTGGCCGCATCTAGAGCCCCCTACCCCCAGAGGCAGCCGCAGCCCAGTGCCGGTGAGGGGCTCCACTGCGCTCTGGGAGGCAGCAACGTGGAGGAAGAGCCGGGAAAGGAGCAGAGCGGGGCCTGGCGGGGGCGGGAGGGAGGCTGGGATCTCCCTGTTGTGGGGCGTGGGGAGGGGGCGGCAGCCCCCCTTACCTCTCCTGTGCTGCAGTAGGGACCCAGGCAGCGCAGGACGGAGGCGCCCGGGCAGGACGGGGACATGGAGATGGTGCAGGTGGGCACCCAGTGCCCGAGTGGCACCAACTCCCCTGGTGAGTTCGGGGCTTTGGGAGGAAGGCGGATGGGGCTGGGGCCCGGGGCCTGGGCTCTCTCCTGGCTCTGGGGGTGAGAGCAGGGGGCTGGAGCCCAAACCCCTGGGCTCTCGGGCCTGGTCTGTGCGGGGAGCACTCGTGCCATGGGTTTTCCTGTCGTTCTCCCACAGAGGCCCCAGCCCCCAGCAGCAGCAGGACCAGCCCGCAGAAGATCCATCCCTGCCTCCGTTCAAAAGCACTTTGGATGTGCGCTGGTACGGGGCGACCCGAGCGTCGCGGTGCCGGGCTCTGCCTGGCGCTCTTCCAGGCCTGTGCTGGGTGCCCCCCTTGCTGCTGCGTGTGTCGGGGGGTTTCCTCTGCCCCGGAGCGCTGGTGCTGCTGCAGCCCAGGCTGGGGCTGGGCCTGGGCTGCGCCAATGCTGGCACCAACCCCGCAGGGTCCTGGCAGGAGGGTCTTGGCTCCCTGCTGCTGCTGCTCAGCCTGGCCTGGGGCCTGGGTGTCTCCGACCCCTGCAGCAGCAGGATGTGGGGAGCACACCCCCACTGCTCTCCCCGGGGGCTTGGGTGATGGCAGCTGTGAGAAGCACTGAGGGGATGGGGGCATTTGGGGTGCAGGGGCCTGATCCTGCTGCCTCATGGGGGGCGTTGAGCTGGACGTGCCCCTGGGGTCCCTTCCAGCCCCGGCTCTGGGATTTGGGACGAGGAAGCCGGGTGTCCAGGAGCAGGGAGGGAGCTGCTTCTGCTCCCCTTGCTGATTGGGAGCCTCCTCTGACCCCTGCTTCCCCCCAGGCTGCATCGTAGGGCTGGGGATCCTGGTGCCATGTCTGGTAGTGGGGCTGCGTGAGACACGAGAGACACCGCAGCTGAACAGCACCGTGGTGCCTTCCTCCAGTGCCCGTAAGCAGTGGGCAAGGGGTCTGCGGGCTCTGCCCCGTGGGAGCTGCTCTCCTGTTTTCTGGGTCAAAAGGAGTAGAAAGGAAGAGGTGGTGTTTGCTGAGGGGGCTCGGGCCCGGGGCTGAGCACTGCCGTGGCGGGGTCGGAGGCAGAGGGGGACGGGGCTGGGTGTGGGAGCAGCTGGAAGGAGCCAGAGGCTGCTCTGGGCTTTGCTCGCTCTTCTCTTTCGGATCTGCCCTGGTGCCCCTGTGCCCGGGGCATTGCCAGGGAAAAACGACTTGCAGAAATAGCGCGGGGGTCGGGACTGGCTGGGGCTGCCCGGTCTCGCTCCCTCGGTGCTGACTGGCAGGGCCCGGTCCAAACCCTGTGCGCAGAGCGGGCCTCAGCACAGCGCTGCCCGGTCCCTGGAGCTGCCCCTGGGCCCACCAGCCCGTGGACGGGCACCCCGCATTTCCCCTCTCCCATGGCCGGGCTGCGGCTGCCTGGGGAGCTGCTGGGGCTGGGAAGGGAGGACCCGCTGGCTGCGGCAGGGAAGGCAGATGGGTGCAAGCCGGGGAAAAGCCGGACTCTCGTCCGCTCTGCAGGGTCTCTCCAGCCCCAGACCCTGACCGCACAGCAGGACTGAGCCCCAGATGGGCTGAGCCCAGGCCCTTGCTGCAAGGGCCTCGCCCTCGCTCAGGTGCACGAGGGCTCCCCAGGAGCAGGGGGGGCCGAGTGCCGGGGCGGTGCGGGGTGCACCTAGGATGGAGGGTGCGGGGCAGCACGACTCAGCTGTGGGACAGGGTGTGTGGCCCCTCCAGGCCAGGCCTGTGCCCTGCGGGGTCGGTCCTGTCCCTCCTCCCTGGCCCCTGCCCCGACTCAGCCGGCTCTGCCCTGTCCTGTTGGCCCCACCGCTCCCTCGCTCTGCGCCTCTGCTCCAGCCTGGTGCAGCCCCGTGTCCTTCCTCTGCGGCCCCTGCGGGAGGGGGCAGTGAGCCCTGGGGGCAAGGGTGTCTGCCCCACTAGTGCTGACCTGACTCCCGCAGGCTCCCACTCCTACCGGCATTTCTACACCGGGGTGTCGGACCCCAGCCCGGACGTGCCCGACTTCACTGCCGTGAGCTACGTGGACGACCAGCAAATTCTCCACTACGACAGCGAGAGGCAGAGAGAGGAGCCGTGCGGGGACTGGGTGCAGGGGGCCGTCGACCCACACTTCTGGGACAGAGAAACCAGGAGCTTGCAGCAGTGGCAGAACAGATTTAAACAGAACCTGGTCACCATGAAGCATCGGTACAACCAGACCAGGGGTGAGTGTGAGCAGGCAGGTGTGAGCAGGAGGCCGTGGGGGATCCAGGGCCTGAGGGTGACTGAAGAGGGCGTGGGGGAGGCACGGGGCAGGGAGCCGGGAGTGCATTGCATAGTCTCGTGTCTGGTCCGTGTGTCCCTGCAGGCAGCTCGTCCCTGCACTCGCCCAGGGCAGGGCCAGGGGCAGTGGCGATGGGTCAGTTGTTGGCCAGGGACTCAGGGGCTGCGGAGGGAGCCGTTTCCCTCTCCCATGTGCACCATGTAAGCGGCATCCCGGGGGAGGCACGGGGCAGGGAGCCGGGAGTGCATTGCATAGTCTCGTGTCTGGTCCGTGTGTCCCTGCAGGCAGCTCGTCCCTGCACTCGCCCAGGGCAGGGCCAGGGGCAGTGGCGATGGGTCAGTTGTTGGCCAGGGACTCAGGGGCTGCGGAGGGAGCCGTTTCCCTCTCCCATGTGCACCATGTAAGCGGCATCCCGTGGCCTGTGCCCAGGAGACCGAGGCTCTGGTGCATCCCCGGCCCCGCAGATCGATGCCTCGGCACCTGTTACACAGACCCCTTACCCCCGGGTGTCTGGCTCCAGCCTGGGGGTCCGGGCTGGGCGCCTGCTGCCCCGACGCGGAGCTGGTTTGGTGCCGGGGCTGGAGCAGGGCAGGGAGGGGTTTGGAGGGCAGGAAGGGACCAGGCGATGGGAGCGGGTGTTGGTAGGCGCAGAGAAAGGGACAAGAGGAGGGAGGGAGGGAGGGAGGCGGAGGCCAAAGCAGGAGTTGGGAATCCAAGGGAGAAGGACCGGACCCCCAGGCGTGTGTGGCCATGGTGGGCAGTGACCGCAGAGACTCAGATGTCTGTGTGGGGGGAGCTGTGGGGTGCAGGGACCAGGCCCTGTCAGCCCCCGGGTGCAGACGGGTTGGGCTGATGGGACATGATCCTGGGGCACCTCCAGGGACACAGTCCAGGCCCTGCTCCGGGCACCTGCATCATCCACTGCTCGGGCTTTGTTCCTGGGTCTCGCTGCCCCGCGGGGAGGCTGCCCAGCCCCGTGCTGCTCCTGCACAGAGAAGCACCGCTCTACTTTCCATCTTGGGCTTGTCCTGGCCGGTTTCACCTGCCCCTTTCTCCCCTCGACCTTGCCCTGCCCCTCCTCCCCAGTCCTGGGCCCCCGCGTTCCCAGGTGTGCGGTGGCCGCAGTTGTGTCCCCTCAGCCTTGTTCTCCATGGCCAGACCCCCGAGCTGTCCCCATGCTGCCCTGCCATGGGGTCGGCTCTGCCCCTGTCCAGCCCGGCAGCCCTCAGGCACCTGCTCCCTGGGGCTGTGACCCTGACCAGGGCTGGATCTGTGCTTGTGTCAGGAGTGAATCAGAGCAGCCGCCGGCAGCCGCCTGACTCACCCCCG
>NW_005844340.1:0-3038 GCF_000455745.1 Alligator sinensis | reverse complement strand
GGGGGATGACTGACCCTGGGCTACGTGGGGAAGGAATTGGGGGGTCAGAGGATGCAGGGGGCACGGATGAAGAGGGGGCACCGGGCCCGTGCAGCGCTGGGGGCAGGTCTGGGGGTTCCCCTCGCTCACAGGCCCTTTCCCTCTTCCAGAGCCCAACCCGATGCTGATTGTGGGCACCGTGATCGGTGTCATCGTGCTGGTCATTGCCGGAGCGGGCGCAGGTGTTCACTGGCGCAGTAAGTGCCGGGCGAAGCCCTTGGGATGAGGCCATGCCCAGGCCTTGGGGCGGGGGAGCAGGGAGGACTCATCACCGCTGTGCCTGGACCTGGGGGGACAGGGGATTCTCCGGTCCACGTGCCCCCGGGGCGGCAGCAGCCAGACCCCAGCATCAGCGCTGCGAGGCTGCCTTGCTGGGGGCCCCTAGGGCTGGTCTTGGCCTGTTGGACTGGGGGGGCATCCAGGGCTGATGTGGGGGCTAGGAGGAACTATTCCCCTCCAGCCCAGTCCAGCCTGGTGGGGGTGGGCAGAGCTGAGTCCAGGGTGGCCCTGGGCTGAACTGGATTCCCCTGGGTTTAAGCAGGGGTGGGGCAGGGGTGTCACAGGTTGGTGTTTCCCTGGGGGGTGCTGGGGGTCTTCTCCCCCTTTCCCCCCAACACTCACCCCTCCATAATTCTTTCCTCCCATCCCTGATATCTTGCTCACCAGGGATGTACCCTTCACTGAGGAGGATTGATGTTGCTGCTCCTACGTGGAAAAAGGAAACCCCCGAGGAGCAGCGGAGCTGACACCACACGCTGCTCTTGCCGGGAACATCGTCCCTGCTCCCAGCCGCGCAGGCGTGAAGGCTGCCACCTCGGAGACGTTTCTGGACATCTTGCCTCGCGGTGCAGCTGCTGCTACGCAGTGGTGACCGGGGCGCCATCCGGGTGGGAGGGGAGGGCACTGGCTGGTGTGACGATGCCGCAGGGCATCTCTTTCCAGCCAGGCCAGTGTTATAATTGATGAGCCCTGCTTGCTTCCTTGGATGTCTCCCCTCCAGCTGCCCCCTGCCAGGGGCCTGACCGCAGCGATGGTATGAAGTGCACACAGATTTTGTGATGATCTAAGAGTCCTTATAACTTATTGTCCCATTTTTACATTGTGTTTTTACCATAAATGCATCTTTTTGCATCAGTTACACTTGAATTAAGGTTTGGGATGGTTTTAAAATGGTATTTTTTAAATATGTAGCCTGAGTGTACACGGTTTGTACTTCCCTCTCCAATTGAGGGAATTATTGGCAGGGCAGTGCACTGCGGAGGGACACAACAGCCCAGCGGCCACCTCCGTCCCCTATAGAGTCGGGTCCAGTCAATCAATTACTTAACTATGTACAGATTTATTATCACAACAAAACCATTAAAGGGGTAAGGGCATAGGTTATATATATATGTACAAGTTTACACGTTTACCAAACAATAAACCCTATAATATATATATATATACACACGCATACCACACCAGTTTGGTGGGTGGGGGCCCTCCCCTGTGGGGACCCTCTCTCCAGGGTAACTTCCTATTACTCCGCAGTCCCGGAGGGTTGCCTCTTGTTGTCCAGGTCAGGCTCTGTCCCCGCCGGGTTTTCCTGCCGCCTGACTGTGCTGCCGCCGTCCTGGCTTAGGGCCACAGGCACCGCTGCGTGTAGCGGACGCTTCATTTTGTGCTGGGGGTCGGAGGCCTGGACAGCCGTGTGCAGCACCAGGGCTCGCTCTGTTCCTGCACCCTCTGGGCTGTGTCGTCTGCACTGAGCTGCTGCCCCTTGTCAGCAGCTGTAGACCGGAGCCACCTCAAGCAGCTCCCAGGGTCTCTCATCCTCCGTGCAGCGCCTCCTGCACCGAGCTCCCAGCCTTGTTCCAGGGGTTGAGCACCCGAGCCGCCCAAGCGCTCCCAAGGTCCTAGTCCGTGCACCGGCCTGTGCACCGTGTCTCTGGCCGCATGCCAGAGGTTGCAGACCTGAGTCACATCACGCGGCTCCCAGGGTCTGGAGTCCATGTGCCGTGCTGCACACCAAGAACCTAGCTACTGGAGCTGTGTGCTGTTCCCCGCGGATGGAAGTCTTCTGGGCGCTTCTGGGTACGGCTTCGCCCGGCTGAGCAGCTCTCCTCTGCTCTTCTAGCCCCGGCGGAACTCCTCTTGCTGCCTCCTGATTGGTGGATGGCTTCCACCGATCAAAGCAGCAGGCTCTCAAGCCTGGGGTTCAACCCAAGCTCTGAAAGGTCAGCCTGCTACAAATGGAAGCAAAAATGAGAACGAATGGCTTTAATTACATGATTTCTACAGGCAAACTGAAGACCAGGCTTGACTATCCCAGGTTTTAGATTGACAGCTTTTAAATAGTTTCATAGTAGGTCGGGTGGGAAGGGACCTGAGCAGATCATCAAGTCCGACCCCCTGCCATGGTCAGGAGAGGATGCTGGGGTCAAATGACCCCAGATGGCGGACACCTTTAACAAATTCTTCACTTTGGCTTTCTTGGGCAGAGACCTAAGGTTGAGGAGGACCGGGTTAGAGAGCTACTGGAGGGGCTGGACGTGTTCAAGTCAGCAGGTCCAGATGCTCTCCACCCCAGGGTGTTGAGGGAGCTAGCAGGGGTTATTGCTGGGCCCTTGGCATGGCTTTACGAGCGCTCGTGGTGCTTGGGCCAGGTGCACTGAAATCAGCTTTCCTAAAGTCTAGCACTTTCACCTTACTAGTTACCTTACCCACTCGACGTCTTATGGTGAATTCTATTATTAGGTGATCACTGTCCCCCAGGTGACCACCGATCTGTAGGTCCCCTACCATGTCATCCCCCGTTGCCAATACCAGATCCAGTAAGGCATTCCCCCTAGTGGGACCGTGTACCTCCTGTGTCAGGTGGAGGTCCTGGACACAGGTTAGAAACCTGCGTGAACGGTGGGACTTTGCCGTCTGCGTCTCCCAGCAGATGTCTGGGTAGTTTAGGTCCCCCATGACTACCCAGTGGGTACAGTGGGCACTGTCTGAGGTAGTGTACTTGG
>NW_005844339.1:3575-7930 GCF_000455745.1 Alligator sinensis | reverse complement strand
ATGAGCTTGTAGGCAGCGACTAGGTCCCCCCCACCGGCCTCCTCTTGCTGAGGCTGAACAGGTTCATGTCCTTCAGTCTCTCCTCGTAGGGCCTGCCCTGCTGCCCTCTCACAAAGCGGGCGGCCCTCCTCTGAACCCTCCAGACTGGCCACATCCCTTTTGAAGTGCAGTGTCCAGTACTAGACAGTACTGCGGCCTGACCAAAGTCGCATAGAGGGGGAGTATCACCTCTGTGGACCAGCTTGAGATGCACCTTTAGATGCATGACAAGGTATGGCTGGCCTTGCTGGCTGCGGTCTGGCTTTGGCAGCTCATGTCCATCTTGGAGTCAATAATGACTCCGAGATCCCTTTCCACCTCTGTGCTTTCAAGAGGGGAACTCCCCAGCCAGTATGTGTGCTATGTTCCTTCTCCCAAGGTGCAGCAGCCTGCATTTGTCTACGTTGAACCCCACCCTATTCTCATCTGCCTGCTTTTGTAGTCTGTCTAAATCTAGTTGCAGCCTCTCTCTCCCTTCAAGTGTCTCCACCTCGCCCCACATCTTAGTGTCATCAGCAAACTTGTACAGCGTGCTTTCCACCCCCTCGTCCAAGTCGCTGATTAAAATGTTAAACAGTGCGGGCCTGAGGACCGAGCCCTGGGGGACCCCACTGCTCACATCTCGCCAGGTTGAGTACGACCCATCCACCACTACTCTCTGGGTGCGCCCCATCAGCCAATTTTTTACCCATCCAACTGTGCAGGCATCAATGCCACAGTCTCTTAATTTATTGATGAGGATGGGGTGAGAGCAGTGTCAAAGGCCTTCTTAAAGTCTAGAAACAATAGGACCACAGGGACACCATCATTTAGTTACTTGGTCGTAAAAGGCAATCAGGTTGGTCAGGCAGGACCTGCCTTTGGTGAAGCCATGCTGATTGCCCCTGAGCGTGATCTCCCCTGCAGGCCCCCCACAGATGTGCTCTTTGATGATCCTCTCCAAGAGCTTCCCGAGCACCGAGGTGAGGCTTACAGGCCTATAATTACTTGGATCCTCTTTCCTCCCCTTCTTAAAAATTGGGACCACATTAGCCAGTTTCCAATCCCCCGGCACCTGGCCAGATGACCATGAATGCTCATGCAGCCGTGCCAAGGGCTCCGCGATGACCCCCGCCAGCTCCCTCAACACCTTTGGGTGGAGGGCATCTAGACCTGCAGATTTAAAAATGTCTAGCCCTTCCAGAAGATCCCGAACTACATCTGCACTGCCCCTTCACCAAGGGATCCTTAGTCCTGGCCCTTACGGGGCTGCCACACCGCCGGCAGTCCCACCAGGCCTCCCTACCCTGGCAGGGTGCAGTTTTAGTGGTCATTCCCAGGACCTGAGGCTTCCTCCTTCCCCATAGCCCCAACCCATACCTCCAAGTTCATCCTGGCACGGGAGCTCAGTAGGGACATGTTCTTCCCCTGCTAGCTGGTGATGCAGTGAGTGCCCCCTCCAGCTGAAAGTGGGGCATTTAAAAAATGAAAAAAGGAAATAGGTGTGGCTGGAGTGAGGAGGATGGCATTGAGTCTGTCTGCGCCTGGAGCTTGGGGAACCCCAGCATTGGGAGGTTAACTTTCAAGACCACCAGCTACTCCAGCAAAGCAGGATCCAAGCAGGTGCTGTGGGGTGTCACAACATCCCCAGCAATGCTGAACACCCTCTCACTTGGAACACTGGTCAGTGGACAGAACAGCTGCTCGTGGGCAACCGTGGCCAGATCCAACCACATCTGGCTATGGCTGGCCCAGTAGGCCAAGGGGCCGCATAGCAGCACCTCCATGTCCTCGGCAAGATAGGCAGCCAGCAAGGCCTGAGCACTACTTGCCTGATGGTGGGGTCTGGTGGCTCTGGACCACACCATGGAAGCCATGCCCTCGGCCCACATTAGCAGTGTCTGTGGTGGATGAGGAGACTGGCAGGTGGATGGTGTGCTAGCATGGGACAGTGGATCCCCCTCTTCCATGTCCTCTTACCTCCTCCGTTCTTCCTCCCTGACTCTTTACCAGCACCTCCTCCACTGATTCAGGGTGACTTTTGGGTCTAAAGGAGAGACCCTTGTGATCCTTTGGGTGACACATGGCAGCCAGCATGTGGACTGTAGTGGGCCGCAAGGGATCAAGCCATTACCTGCTACCCTCCTTCAGCCGCCTCACCAGTGTCTGCAAATCCGGTGACAGTGGCTTGCCCCAGCCAGGAACATTGATTCCCTGGCAGCTCTCCATTTGGCTCTGAAGTTCCCTCACTACAGGGATCACCAGGCTAAGGGCATCACCAGTGCTGACAGTCTTGATGGCCTCAAGGAAGGGCTTGAGAATCACCAAAATCTGAGAGATGGTACCCCACTCAGCTCTTTTTCTCCACTTCTATAACATATCACTTCCCTAGAGTACCAGGTTTGCACTTGTCTTCTGAAATTTGAAATATTCTCACCCCGACGTGACTGGCTAGGTGTTCTTTGCCTAGTTCCAGGTGCCAGACCTATTGGTCAGTCTCTATTAGGAGCTTCACCTTCCCCATTTGCCACAGCACATTCTTCAGCAAGTCGCAGGGCCTCTTTCACAGTCTTAGGTTGGTGGCGTCATTCCCATCTCTGAGAGCTGCTGCTAATATCAGTCAGAAATTGCTAAAGAACTATAAGATCTATCACTACTTGGAGAGTCTGAGTCTTGGTTGTAACCATTGTTCAGCGAGGTCTCTTAGCATCTGGGCTAGTAGACATGGCCAGGCCCCTTCAGGACCCTTTTGGGGCTGAAAATTTTGGTGATATATTTCAGAAGAAATTTGTAATCAGTACAGTATCGCAGCCTTTACCTTTCAGTAATCTCTGGTTTCCACCCTGCTAAGGGCTCTGCAAGCAGCTTGTGCTGCACCTATAAGAAGAAGTCCTATCTGTGCTGCCCAACTTCCTGGGTCCCATTTCGCGGTTGCTGCCGTTCTCTCAAATGCCTCTAAATAGGCTTCCACGTCATCGTCTGGAGATATGCGAGGTAATCTAGCTCCATCACCTTCTCTCCCGAGTGCCATCTCTTGCGCCTCAATTTTCTCACATAGATCTTGCTGGCAGGAGAAGAGTCGAATTCGTGCTTCTGCTTCTTGGGTACGTACTCGCACCATCTGCTCTAGCTGAGCTTGTCCTTGTACAAGTCGCAAAGTAATATTATGCGCCTGCTGCCAGTCAGTTGGCATTTGAGTACCCATGGACTCCATCCTGCCAATTTTGGCTGGAGGTTATCCCCGGGATAGTGGACAGCGTTTCCAGCCAATGCACCACTTTGTGAGTGGGATAGTTACTCTTATCCCTGTCTCTCCTTTAGACTCACCTGCCATGACGGCACAGTGGGGTTCACCGGCAAAAAAAGTCTCTTTCGCAGCTGCCCTTCTGCATCCCTCGGGAATCTAACACCCGACAGGATTCTTGGCAAGGTGATCCTCTTCACTGCTAACTTGCCACACACCTCAGGGCTTCACGTCTCCCGGAGTTCATCCAGATCGCCGGTAAGTCGTCTTCTTTCTCCCCGAAACTCTGTCGCTCCTTATTTCTTCTTCTGGGGCCGAAGGCAATCAATCTATCTCCCACTGCCGGTTTTATGCCTCACTCAGTTTGCTAATCAATCTCCTCATATCCCAGGTGTGCAACTCCCACCTGGCCGGGTTCACCATCAGGTCAGTTTGACCCGATCTTCTAAGTAACAGGGCTCCTGTCTGAGTCCCTGTTACACACGGTACCATGGGGCCAGCTGGACCCAAGGGCATGTAAAACCTCCAACTGGCCGCATGTGTCAAGGACAATAAAAAGTCCTTTTTCAGATATGTGGGCAGTCAGAAGAAAAGCAAAGGTAACATTGGACCCCTGCTAAGCCAAATGGGACAAGTGACAACCGATACCCAGGAAAAAGCCAACCTGCTTAATGGGTATTTTGCTTCAGTTTTTCACCAGCCCTGCATAACACGATGCGGGACAGCCAGGGTGAGGGTGAATTTATACCCTCCATCAATGTTGACCTTGTAAAGGAACACCTTGAGAGGCTGGATGTCTTCAAGTCAGCTGCTCCTGAGTTTGCACCCCAGGGGAATTAAGGAGCTAGCAGGCATCATAACCCAGCCACTGGCAAGGATCTTCGTGATCTCATGGCACTCAGGTGAAGTGCCTGAAGACTGGAAGAAAGCCAATGTGATGCCCATCTTCAAGAAAGGGCGGAAAGTAGATCTGAGGAACTACAGGCCAATCAGCCTGACCTCAAACCCTGGGAAGATTTTGGAAAAAATTATCAGAGACCATTCTTGACAAGCTGGATGATGGCAACATCCTGAGGGATAGCCAGCACAGGTG
>NW_005844339.1:0-2767 GCF_000455745.1 Alligator sinensis | reverse complement strand
TGGTCAATGGGAGTGAATCATCATCAGGGCAGGGAGCAGATACAGGCCGACCTGGACAGGTTAGATCAATTGGCGGAACGAAATAGGATGAAATTCAATGAAGACAAATGTAAGGTACTCCACCTAGGAAGGAGGAATCCCCACCATACCTACAGGTTGGAGATGCATTCCTCAGCAGCTCAGTGTCTGAGAGAGATCTTGGAGTCATAGTTGACTCCAAGATGAACATGAGCCGGCAGTGTAACAAGGCCATCAACAAAGCCAATTGCACCTTGTCGTGTATTAACAGATGCATGGCCAACAGATCGAGGGAGGTGCTGCTCCCCCTTTATGCAGCATTAGTGAGGCCGCAGTTGGAGCACTGTGTCCAGTTTTGGGCACCGCACTTCAAGAGGGACATGGAGAATCTGGAGAGGGTTCAGAGAAGGCCACTCACATGATTAGTGGTCTCAGCAAAAGACCCTACGAGGAGAAGTTGAGAGATCTGGATCTCTTCAGCCTTTACAAAAGACAGCCGAGAAGTAACCTTGTAGCTGCCTGTAAGTTTATCAGGGGAGGACAGCAGGGAACTGGGGATGCACTTTTTACCAGAGCACCCCAGGGACTAACTAGGATTCATGGGTGCAAACTAGTGGAAAGTAGATATAGGTTAGACATTAGGAAGAATTTTTTTACAATAACTGTCGCCAGAGTCTGGAATGGGCATCCAAGAGAGGTGGTGCTATCACCTAACTTGGAGGTCTTCAAGAGGAGGCTTCACAGTCACCTGGCTGGGATTGTCTGACCTCGGTCAAGGGCAGGGGATCGGACACAATGATCCATTGGGTCCCTTCCAACTCTATAATCTATGAATCTATGAATCATGGTGCTTACACCAGTATTGTCCCCCAAGGCTCTCTCCTTGCACCGATAGTCTTCAACCTCTTTATTAAAGATGTGGACATTGGTGTCAGATGTGGACTGGCCAAGTTTGCTGGTGACACCAAACTTTGGGGTAAAGCGTCCACACCTGAGGATAGGCTGCTGATCCAGGCCAACCTTGACAGGCTTAGAAAATGGGTGGACAAAAACCTGATGACATTCAATACGGAAAAATGCAAGGTACCAATGCAAAGTACTCCACGCTAGGAAAGAAACCCGCATCATGCTTGTAGGCTCGGTGGTGCTATGCTCGCTAGCACCATGACCAAAAGGGACTTGGGGGTCATGATTGACCACAAGATGATCATGAGCCACCAATGTGATGTCGCAGCCAGTAAAGCAAACCAAACTCTGGCTTGCATCCATAGATGCTTCTCAAGCAAATCTCAGGATGTCATCTTCCCGCTATACTCGGCCTTGGTGAAGCCACAGCTGGAGTACTGCATCCAATGCTAGGCTGCTCAGTTTAAGAAGGATGTGGAAAAGCTTGAGAGAGTCCAGAGGAGAGCCACGTGCATGATCAGAGGGCAAGAGAACAGGCCTTATGATGTGAGTTTTAGAGCCATGGGACTCTTCAGCCTGGAAAAGCACAGGTTTGGGGTGACTTAGTGGGTGCCTAGCAGTACATCAGAGGTGTGCATCAGGATCTGGGGGAACGCCTGTTCACCAGAGCACCCCAAGAGATGACAAAGTCAAACAGTCACAAACTCCTCCAAGACCATTTTAGGCTGGACCCAAGGAAAAACTTCTTTATTGTCCAAGCCCAGAAGGCCTGATATAGACTACCTCCAGAGGTGCTGCAAGTGCCTGCTCTGGACTCTTTTAAGAAACTTTTGGATGGCTATCTTGCTGGGATCCTTTGACCCTAGCTGACTTCCTGCCCTGGGGGCAGGGAGCTAGACTCGATGATCTTCCAAGGTCCCTTCCAGCCCTAATAGCTATGAAATATTACCCGGCATAAAGAGAACCCCATCCTGGCCTTGAGGCTGTGGTCATGTGAAGGTGGCCTGCTCTTCAAGAGGGACTTCCTCCCAGGCAGTGGCACAGAAAGCAAGGCCATTGGCCAGGTGGAGAGAGGATGTCTTCAAATTGGAGCCTGGTTCCAAAGGTCCCGGTGCCAGGCTAGTGTCATATTCCACTTCATGGGAAGGAGGAACATCCGCTTTCCCGTTTTGACTTTATCTGAAAGTCAAAGTGGAACAACAAAAATGCCACCCCAGTGAAGCTGCATCTGGTTCAGTGCCTGAGCTGCACGCAAATATGCTAGTTTCATGTGAACGTAGTGTGTGTAACAGGAGGAGGAACCAGGAGCAGTCTGCAGTGCTGGGTTGACTTCATTTGGACTGCAACTCCCAGAAACCCTCCAGGCCTGGAGGCAAGGTAAGAAGGAAGAGGAAGCTTGAGGCTGGAGTAAGGGGGAAAGGGAGTGGCATGCACATGGAGGCTGCCCAGCCCTATACAGAGGAGCGCAGAGTGGAGCTGGAGATCTCGCTGCCTCAGTCAGCCAGGACTGTGCACTGAAGAAACTGCGCTCAGACGTGGGGGCAGCTGCAGGCTGCTGTTTGAGTGCTCTAGGGATTAAAGGGTGGTTTGGGGGATATAGGTTGTAGCTGCGTTGGTCTAAAGGCACAAGCAGTCAGAAATCTTGTGGTAGAGGCAATATCTTTTATTGGACCAACGGGACAGTTGCAAAAAAAATAAAAATAAAAAACTTTAGTTGCAAGCTTTTGGGCTCACGTGCTCTTCCTCAGGCAAGGGAGAATACAAAGATTCTAAAATTTCTCATTTTACAAAGGGTGGTTTGGGGACACTTCCGGAGGTGTCGGGGGGTTGCTTTTTGGGCTAG
>NW_005844338.1:7596-7953 GCF_000455745.1 Alligator sinensis | reverse complement strand
GAGCAGTTCCTGGCCCTCCTGCCCCGGGAGACGCGGAGCTGGGAATGGGGGCGCGGCGTGACGGGGGCCGAGGGGTTTTGAATGGGGCAGGAGGAGAAGGAGACCCTTCATGTGAAAGCATTTCGCCCTGATCACAGATGCTGCTGTCCACGTCTGTATGTGTCTGGGGGATGTTCCCTCCCAGATCCCAGCTCCCCGGTGACGTATTTATCCCGTCCCCAGGTCACGCCGAGTGTGAAGGTCGAGGACGTGTGGTCAGACACGATGCAGCCCACTGGGGCACCGCAGGAGCCTGGTGAGTCCTGGCCGGAGCAGCCACGCGCCCGTCATGCAGACAGGCCTCTGGAAGAGTCGGGG
>NW_005844338.1:5247-6266 GCF_000455745.1 Alligator sinensis | reverse complement strand
GGGGGGGGGGGGGCGACAGTAGCCGATCCAGTCGGCAGCTGGACTCCATTTCCCAGCAGCCCCTGCCCACATTGCTGGGGCTGGTCTCCATGGTGACCCCGGCCCCAGCTGTGCTGTGAGAGTTCAAGGGTGGGGTTGCCATGGAGACAAGCCCCAGTTGCACTGGCAGGCATCAGGGCAGAGCAGGGCAGCTTGCTCTGGAGCCAAGGCAGGGTCTTGATCTGTAGCCTGCGTGCTCCAGGCAGCGGCGCACAGGCAGGGGATTGAGCTCTGCCCTTGCTGCAGGCCAGGCTGTCACCCCTGCAAGGAGCCGGGGCAGAGCCGCGATCCCCTGTCTGCAAACAGAACGTGATGAGCTGGGCTGAAGCTGACACACTAAGTCCTGTGTCCACAGCGGCATCCACATCACAGTTCAGCTGAAAACTGGGGAATGGTGAATGTCATGGCTAAGATTGCAATTAGTTGTAGCACAGAGTGATTGCAGAGAGGGCTGTGGGGGCTGGAGGCAGGGATACACTGATGGTGTAATGCTTGTTACTGCAGGTCCAGGAGGTGTTTGAGTACGTGGCCGTGTATTTCACGCGGAGGGAGTGGGAGCTGCTGGACGATGACGACAAGGTGCTTTACCAGGACCAGATGCTGAAGAATTTCAACACCCTCGTTTCCCTGGGTAAAGCTCTGGTTCTTGTTTCTCCTTGGAGCTATGTGAGCTCTGGAGTTTTGTAATTGTCTCCCTGTGTTTCAACAGTCTCATCCTCATGAACCTTTGGCTGGAGGTTTCTATCCACTTCGTCCCCACTGCTCTGTCAGTGATCAGGCTGGTTTCACATTTCAACCTGATATATCCACCTTCGTTTGATCCAGCCGCCTTCACTTGCATCTTCCCCATTCTTATAACTCCTGGTTCTTCCATATGCAGCAGTTTCTTGCCAGCGTGATTTCCCTTTGCCGTTTCAGTGTGTGCATATCATCTCCAGTTGCTGTTTCTTGGAGAATTATTCTGATTTCCTCCCTGCCTG
>NW_005844338.1:0-4826 GCF_000455745.1 Alligator sinensis | reverse complement strand
CAGTCACAAACCCTCTTTAACCACTGCCCCAAACAGGATATCGAGGTCCTGCACCTGACTTAATCTGCAGCATCCAGCAAGGACAAGTGGAGCTCTGGGTCTGTGATGATGAGGACTGTGGGGAAATCTCAGGATCAGACGACCTGCTAGCAGGTGAGTTGTGGCTCTCCTCCCTACTCCCCTCTCAGTAATGTGCCATGCCTAGAGCCCCAGGGGATCCTGGAAAGTGCAGACTTGGCCTGTGCTACCATTCCAGGGTGCTGACCTCAAACACAGTATATTATGGTGTAATGTGTCCAGGCAGGTGTTATTCCCACTTCCTGAAATTCAGCAATGCGGAGACAAGTAACTGTTACTTTCTTCTCCCTGTAATGACAGATTTTAGGGGACAGTCAGGTTTGCTGTCTTGATTTTTCCGACTCAGATTTGGTTTCCCTGGGCTGCTACGGTGTTAAGTTTCCATTTTCGCTCAACAACGCAGTTCATTCCACAGCCCAGGGTAGCCATACCTCTGTTGCACCGTCACCCAGGGCATGGTGGGATTAGTAGTCCCCCATGGAAACCAGCATGGTATGCAGAAGCTTTGTGTGGCTGTTACTGTTGAGCAAGAAAAAAGCTGATGCTTGCCCTGGTTTCCCCAGGTCAGGTTGACCTGGAACCCAGGAAGTGTTTCATCATGGTCTCAGGCTGCATGAAATGGCTCCATGGCATGGGTGGGATTCAGAAGCTTTCAAGTTGTGGGTGGAAGTGAATCCCCCCATGTTTTGCACCAAAATTGCCACCTTTCAGTTTAATCTCTGGAGCCCTGAGTGTCATGAAGCCCAAAACTCAGCACCAAGTCCAGGTTCAGGTTCATGTCAAGGCCTTAGACCTGGTGCAGATTCCTGTGACATGGAGGCCTCCTGAGACCCGTCACTGGAGGAGCTCCATGGACTCATTCCCTGCACCAGACCTTGCTCTGGAAGCAGGCAGGAAGTATAGCCCTGCTCCTTTCAGAAGAAAGAGCAACAGCTGTAAATCCTCCCCTCCTCCTCAGGCTGTTAGAGCAAGGAGCTACTCAGGCACTGTCCTGACGCACATGTCCTGTACGTACTTCTGCTAGCAGGGTCTGAGGTAACAGGCCTGAGAGCTGGGCCAGGGACCCTGAGAGTCCAGCTCTGAACTCCACCGAGTAGGGAACATTAGCTCGGCACAGGGACCTGCCCCTCCCTCGCCCCCAGCACTTGGGGTTTTGGCAGGAAGACCTGTTTTCCAAGGTCCATCCCACCAGAAGGAATAGCAGTGTTTGCCCTTTGCTAGCAGGGTAGGGACTAATCTGGAGTTTCTCTTCCCCATGCAGGAGGGCCTGCAGACCTGGAGCCAGGACGGACTTCCCTAGGGAGTTTGGGCAAGATGGACTCCCTGAGACCTGAGAAGGAGCCATGGCACAAAAATCAGTGGAGGCCTCAAAAGCAGATGGAGAATGTAGCTGTGAACCAGGTACCATCTGCAGTGGGGTGTGAGAGTGGAGAAGGGCAGAACCCAGAAAAAGCCCTGGGTGCAGGGAACAGTTTCTGAAAGTGAGAGACCTAAAGAGTCACTTGAAAGATGCACTGCATCCCAACCAAAGCATTGGCCTTGGGGAAGCCCTCGGAGGGAAGCAGGAGCTCACTGCCAAACACAAGGGCAGAGCCCACCCCTGCCCAAGGGTCAGGAAAACCTTTAACTGCCCCTCACTCCTGGCTCTTCACAAGATAAGGCACACTGGGGAGAAGCCCCTCATTTTTGGTGAGGTGCATACATACGCCCCTCATTTTTGGTGAGGTGCATACATACGCCCCTCATTTTTGGTGAGGTGCATACATACGCCCCTCATTTTTGGTGAGGTGCATACATACGCCCCTCATTTTTGGTGAGGTGCATACATACGCCCCTCATTTTTGGTGAGGTGCATACATACGCCCCTCATTTTTGGTGAGGTGCATACATACGCCCCTCATTTTTGGTGAGGTGCATACATTTGGTGCATACGCACCAAATGTGGAAAGAGCTTCACCTGACTCTCCACCCTGGCTGTTCACCCCCAGATCCATTTTGGAGAGCTCCCCCACCACTTCACCAAATTGGGAAAGTGCTTTGTGCGCCCCTTGGACCTGGTCAAGCAGAGGGGAAAGCATCAGTACCTTTGTGTCAAGTATGGTAAGACCTTTACCCATTTCTTTTCCCTGGTTCAGCATCAGCACATCCACCTGGGGAGGAAGACACACCGCTGCACTGAGTGCAAGAAGAACTTCCTCTGCCAGCAAGACCTGTCCCAGCACCAGTGTGTGCAGACCGGGGAGCGGCCGCATCGCTGCACCAAGTGTGGTAAGAACTTCAGGCATTCCTCCAACCTGGTTAGGCACTGGTGCATGCACACAAGGGTTAAGCCACATCATTGGTCAAGGTGTGGGAAGAGCTTCAATCTGTCCTTGAACCTGACCAAACACCAGCTCATCCACACAGGGGAGAAGCCATATCAGTGCTCAGAGTGTGGGAAGTGCTTCAACCGATCCTCCCACTTGGCCCGGCACCACCTAATCCACACAGGGGAAAAGCCACATCAGTGCTCAGAGTGTGGGAAGAGCTTCACCCAATTCTCCAACCTGGCCCAGCACCAGCTTATCCACACAGGGGAGAAACCACATCAGTGCTTGGAGTGTGGGAAGAGCTTCATCTATTTCTCCTACCTGACCAAACACCGGCTCATCCACACGGGGGAAAAAACACACTGGTGCTCGGAGTGTGGGAAAAGCTTCACCCGATTCACCTACCTGGTCCAGCATCAGCGTATCCACACAGGGGAGAAACCACATAAATGCTCAGAGTGTGGGAAGAGCTTCGCTCGTTCCTCCATCCTTGCTCAGCACCAGCGTACCCACACAGGGGAGAAGCCACATCAGTGCTCAGAGTGTGGGAAGAGCTTCGCTCGTTCCTCCATCCTTGCTCAGCACCAGCGTACCCACACAGGGGAGAAGCCACATCAGTGCTCACAATGTGGGAAGAGCTTCACTCGTTCCTCTGGCCTGGCTCAACACCTGCTTATCCACACAGGGGAGAAGCCACATCAGTGCTTGCAGTGTGGGAAGAGCTTCATCCTGTCGTCTAACCTGACTAAACACCGACTCATTCACATGCTGGAGAAGCCATATCAGTGCTCGGAGTGTGGGAAGAGCTTCATCCTGTCGTCTAACCTGACTAAACACCGACTCATTCACATGCTGGAGAAGCCATATCAGTGCTCGGAGTGTGGGAAGAGCTTCGCCCGATCCTTCGACCTGTCCCGGCACCAGCTCATCCACACAGAGAAGAAACCACATCAGTGCTTAGGGTGTGGGAAGTGCTTCCTCCACTCCTCCAAACTGGCCCAGCACCAGTGCATCCCTATCCAGGAGTGTCCATAATTCTGCCAGCAATACAGGAAGGGCTTGGGGATGTATACCTGCTCAGCACCCGCCAGTGTCTACATACAGGGAAGCAGTCTCATGCAGGTGCAGTGTAGCCACAGTTCACCCTTCATTCAGCCTTTCTAGAGCAGTGAAAAACCCAAAGGACGTAGAAGCTGGCCTCCCAGGTTTGATGCGGGTGAGGGCTTAAAAGAAAACACCTCAGGCAATACACCCATGTCCTGCTGTGCAGCCAAGGACCCTGCCATTTTGAATGAGCCTTTGGCATGGGGAAGTAGAGTCTCTTTTCTGGGTTAAATGTGATAGTAGGGGTAAAGGAGGTGCAGCCTGTGACAGGTCCTGCCTCTTCTGTGGAAGGGTGGGGAAAGAAGGAAGGCACCCATCGTGTGGGTGAAATGCAGCACGTTGTAATCTCCCATTGGGAATTCTGAGGCTCCCTGCTGGTGCCGAAGCCATTTGGCTCCATGAGTGTCCTGTAGGAGCTACTCCAAGAGGTGAATAACTCATCTGACAGAAGAGGCCTTGGGGGTGATAATGGACTATAAGCTGAATATGAGCCAGCAGTGTGCCCTTTTTGCTAAGAAGGCTAACGGCATCCTGGGGTGCACTGGTCGGTGTGTTGCCTGTGGGTCAAGGGAAGTGATTCTTCCTTTCTGTTCAGCACTGGTGAGGCCACATCTGCAGTACTGTGTTCACTTTTGGGCCCTCCACTACAGAAAGGATGTGGACAAAGTGGAGAGAGTCCAGTGGAGGGCAACAAAATGGTGAGGGGGCTGGGGTGCATGACTTATGAGGAGAGGCTGAGGCAACTGGACTTATTTAGTCTAGAGACGAGAAGTCTGAGGGGGGATTTAGTAGCAGCCTTCAACTACCTGAAGTGGGGTACAAAAAAGGATGGTGCTAGACTGTTCTCAGTGGAGGCAGATGATGGAACAAGGAGCAACCGTCTGAAGTTGCAGGAAGGGAAGTTTAGGTTTAATATTTGGAAGAAATTTCTCACTCAGAGGGTAGTAAAACCCTGGAACAGATTCCCCAGAGACACGGTGGAATCTCCATCCTTGGATGTTTTCAAGACTCAGCAAGACCAAGCTTTGGTTGGGATGATCTAGTGGGGGGTGGGGCTGGTCCTGCTTTGAGCGGGGGGTTGGACTAGGTCAGGGGTGTCCAACCTTTTTGAATGTGGGGCCGGATCATGATTTTTTTATCACCCAGTGGGCCGGCGTGCCATATACAAAGACCTCACAAGAAGCGGTATCATATCACCCCCCCCAAAACAAAAGTACAGTGTTTACTTTTGTTTCCCGTCACAGCACCTTGGGCCTCAGAAAACAGCTTGGAGGGCTGCATGTTGGACAATCCTGGACTAAATGATCTGAGGTCCCTTCCAAACCTAATTTTCTA
>NW_005844337.1:2956-7957 GCF_000455745.1 Alligator sinensis | reverse complement strand
TTTAGGAAAGCTGACTTCCACAAGCTTAGGATATGTGTTGGTGAGGCCCTGTGGGACCACGGTGCAATGAGGGAGGGAGTGCAAGGAGAGTGGTTGTACCTCAAGGAAGCAATCTTAGGAGCACAAAGGAAGTCCATTTCCTTTCATAAGAAAGACAGCAAAAGGGCTGGGTGATCCCTTTACCTAAGAGGTAAGTCATAGACCTCCTATAATTAAAAAGAGAAGCCTACAAAGGGTGTAAGTCAGAAATAACGGCCAAAGAGGAGTACTTAGCAATAACCTGCACCTCTAGGAAGCGGATTAGGAAAGCAAAGGCACAAACCAAATACAAATTTGCAACTGGGATCAAGGACAACAAAAAGTCCATGTTTAGCTATGTAGGAAGCTGAAGAAAAAATAAGGGATGCATAGGGCTCCTAATAGCTGAAATGGGATGACTGATAACTGACACTCAGGACAACACCCAACTCCTGAATGCATACTTCACTTTGGTATTCCACCAGTCCAAGGGTGTTAGCCTGTTTGATAGGATATAGGATAATTAAGGTGGGGGTGATCATCCTCCCATAGTTGGTGAAGATCTTGTGGTGGGGGCATCTACCAAGGCTAAATATCAAGTCAGCAGAATCAGATGAACTGCACCCGAGTGCTAAAATAACTGGCTGACATCATTGTGCAACTTATGGCAAAGTTATTTGAAGACTCTTGGCACTCGGGAGAAGTCCCACATGATGGGAAGAAGACCAATGTGGTACCTGTCTTTGAGAACGGAGGACCCGGGAAATTACCAGCCAATCAGTTTGATGTCAATCCCTTTTAAAATCCTGGAGAAAATTATCAAAGAAGCCATTACTGATCACCTAACAAAAAAACAGTATTCTGATGGATAGCCAACATGGCTTCACCATGGGTCAGTCATGCCGGGACAACCTCATTTCCTTCTATGACCAGGGAACTCACCACCCGGATAGGGGAAATGAGGTTGATGTCGTAAGCTTGGACTTCAAAAGGGCTCCCATGATATACTCATGGTAAAACTGGGAAAATATGGCCCAAACTACTTTATGGTCTGGTGGCTAGGTAACTGGCTCTGAGGTAGGACCCCAAGAGTATTGACTGACAGAACTGGGTCAACATAGTGGAAATCATCCCCAGTGGTGTCCCCCAGGGTTCAGTACTTGGACCAGAACTTTTCAACACGTTCATCAATTATTTGGATTTGGGTATAAAAAGCAAACTGGAAAAGTGCGTTGATGACAACAAACTATGGAGGTGGAGGACTGTGGTCACACTAAAGGACAGGCTAGCAATACAGGCCAACTTGGCCAGGCTTGCGAGGTGGGTGGAACTCAACCTGATGGGGGTTAATACAGAGAAATGTAAAGTGCTGCATCTGGGGTGAAATAATCTGCAACACACTTACAGACTTGGCAGTGCTATGCTTGCCAGCACTACAACTGAATGAGACCTGGGTGTCGTAATAGACCATAAAATGAACATGAGCCAGGAATGTGATGGTGTAGCTGGCAGAGCTAATCAAACACTGGCATACATCTACCGAGGCATCTCAAGCAAGGCTAAGAATGTCATCCTTCCAATCAACTCAGCCTTGGTTAGACCACAGCTGGCATACTGCGTCCAGTTCTCGGTGCCACAGTTCAGGAAGGATGTGGAGAAGCTCAAGAGAGTCCATAGGAGAGCCAAGCACATGATTACAGACCTAAAGAGCAGGTCATATGAGGAGAGCCTGAAAAACTTGGGACTGTTCAGCCTGGGGATATGAAGATTAAGAGGGGACTTGGTGACAGTCAATATGTATATTAGGGGTATATATCAGAGCCTAGGGGAGTATCTGTTCGCCAAGGCCCTCCTGAGGAGGGCAAGAAACAATGGGCACAAACTGATTGAAGATCGCTTCATACTAGACTTAAGGAAAAACATCTTTAGAAGTGAAGTACCTAGGGTTTGGAACAGGCTCCCCACAGAGGTTGTGGGTGGGTCTTGACGCCCACCTTGCTGGGGTCATCTGATCCCAGCATTCTTTTCTGCCCAAGTGCAGGGGGGTTGGACCTGATGATCTGTAAGGTCCCTTCCAGCCCCTAATGTCTATGAAACTATGAAACTATAAGTGCTTAGAAATGAATGTCTTGAGGATCTGCTCTATGATTTTTTCGGGGAGTGAGGTGAGCCTGATTGGCTTGTAGTTCCATGGATCCTTCTCCTTCCCTTTCTTTAATATGGGCACTATGTTTGCCTTTTTCCAATAATCTGGGACCTCTCCTGATCTCCATGAGTTTTCAAATATGATGGTCAGTGGCTCTGCAATCACATCAGCCAACTGCCACAGTGCCGTTGGGTGAATCCCATCTGGCGCTATGGACTTGTATGTATTCAGCTTTTCTAAATAGTCCCTAAACTGTTCTTTCACCACTGTTGACTGCTCACACCAAACTCTGTTGTCCGGTGCAGAAATCTGGTAGCTGACCTTACTGTGAAGAATGAGGCAAAGAAGGCACAGAGCACTTCAGCCTTGCCTGCATCTTCTATCACAAGGTTGTCTCCCCCATTCAGTAAGGGACCCACACTTTCCCTGATTCTCTTCTTGCTATTGACATACTTGTAGAAACCCTTCTTGTTACCCTTCACGTCTCTTGCCAGCTGCAACTCAGTTGTGCTTTGTCCTTCCTGATTTCATCCCTGCATGCCCAAGCTATGCTCTTATATTCCTCCCTATTTATTTATCCAAGCTTCCACTTCTTATAAGCTTCCTTTTTGTGATTTAGTTTGCTGATGAGTTCCCTGCTAAACCAAGCTGGTCTTCTGCCATACTTTCTAGTCTTAGACAATAACAAGTTGTCTAGCAGTGCAAGGGGAGCTTCTCGACACCTTTTCCAAAGCAATTCAGTGATAAAGGACTCAAAATGCCCTAGATTCTAGAAAACCCCATCAGGACTGTAGAGAGGATTTAAGTGTCAAAGGACAGTTTCAGTGGGGATTGGACCTCACAGAAGAAGTGATCAATGTCTTTTGAACCATGGTAGGGCAGATGAATAGCATAAGTAGTATCAATCGAGGCCTTCACCATTGAATAAACCAAGGCAGCAACTGTCAGGACCATGGGAGTGTGAAGGGAGGAATCTATTAGGATTAGAAACTTGAGGAAAGTATTGCGTGGATGGACATCAGGTGTCAAATCAGGGTCATCACTCCCCATCCCACATGCAGGTGATCTGTTCTGCCCCCTTGTACTGGGCATCTCTGTCTTATTCCCATTAACTCCCCAGGACTCCCAACCCAAAGCCATGTTGCCTGGTATGGTACAAATAGCCAGGCTGAAAAATGGCTTTGACACAGGGTGGAAAGAGATGTCACATTTGTGCCACCATACATATTCATGGAGGCAAAAAGTGAAAGTAAATAAATGTCCGTAGCTTTGACACAGCACAACCATTCCCTTGTGTGGCCTCCAGTTGTAGTGTGGTGCCGGAGCACCCTCTTTCTACTCCTCCCATGCTGATTTTCCCAGGAAATGGGGCCATCAGGAATCCCCATTCATTCCCTTTCCATATCCTGGATTACCTTCCCCATTTTCCCCACCGCAGCTAGAGTTAACATCCACTCCTACTCCCCAAACAGCAGGGATGGCTGCAGCAGCATCAGCTCAGCTGAGATATCAGCAGCGAGATCCCCGTGTCATTTTGGGCAGTCAATCCCCTGAGATTCTGGGGCATTAAGAGCTCTCTGCCTCAGGGTCCGATGGGAAGGAGAGGGTGACCTGTGGCGCTGCCAAATAGTACCCCACAGGTCTCTGTAGAGGTGCCTAGGTAGAAGTAGATGAAGTGCCAGTCACTGAGCTAGGCTGGGTGTACCTCCTATGAGACAAAGCTATTGAAACAGCTTTTCTAGGTGGGGCTCATGATGCCTGAACCACGCTAGCTCTGCTGGGGTAACCATGCCAGGTCAGATGTGCTTGGGGAGCTCTGTAGTGTAGACACAGAATGCACTCGCAGAAGTAGTAGGTGCCCCAAATGCCAGGTGACATGGCCTAAGCCAATGCATAGCTTAAGCTTCATTCACAACAGACGCTCTGGTGCTAGAGCCATGTTCTCTTGGATTTTATCAGACCAGTCACATAACAGGAAACTATGGTTATCAATTTTACTAGAGGACTCAGTACTTTCCAACCAGCCTCCTAAGGGCTCCTAAAACATCCCTGTTTCTCAGGCTGTATATGATAGGATTCAGAACGGGGGTGATAATGGAGTAAAACACAGACACAATCTTTTCCTGCCATGTTGAGTAGTAAGCATTGGGTTTCATGTACGTGAACATTGCTGCCCCGTAGAACATGCACACCACAGTCAGGTGTGAGGCGCAAGTGGCCAGAGCTTTCTGCTGTCCTGTGGTTGACTTCATCTTCAGGACCATAGAAAGGATGTATATGTAAGAGGCTAGTATGATGGAAAAAGGGATAAAGAGGACAATAGTACTATTCACAAATACCAGGCTCTCATAGGTGGAGGTGTCGGAGCAGGACAATTTGAGAAGGGCTGGAACCTCACAGAAGAAGTGGTCAATGGATTTTGAGCCACAGTAGGGCAGACGCATGGCATACATGGTATGAATCAAAGCATTGATGCATACACAAATCCATATTGCAGCTGTCAGGCGCAGGCAGATTCGTCTGCTCAGGAGGACGGGGTACTGCAAGGGTTTGCAAATGGCTACATACCTGTCGTAAGACATGACTGGCAGAAGAAGGCATTCTCCCACTCCAGTGGTCAACATGAGGAAAACCTGAGTCCCACAGCCAGCCACAGAAATGGTGTTGCCTGGGATCAGAAAGTCCACTGACATTTTGGGGATTATAAACAGACTGGGGCAGATGTCCATGAAGGCCAATTGGCTGAGGAAAAAGTACATGGGGGTGTGAAGGGAGGGAGTCACTTGAATTAGAAATATGAGGAGAGCATTCCCAGACACAGCGGTAATGAAGGCAAG
>NW_005844337.1:0-2630 GCF_000455745.1 Alligator sinensis | reverse complement strand
TAGAACAGCTTCAGCAGGAAAGCTTTAGGGCTCCTGCCCAAATGATTCAATGTGCCTGTGTCAGATGGGGGTTGGGAGACATTCTGCAAGATTTTTTTTTTTAATTAAAAAACCCTTTTTGCTTCCTTTCTGTTCTTTGCCCTACTGTTGAATTCCTTATACAAATAAGATTTTTTTTTTCTTTAGAACAATATAAGCAATTGTTTGGCTGTGGTCTTCAGTACCTTTTTGGCTGAAGGACTATGCAATTCAGTCCCACTTTCTGCACCGTGACTGAAACAGGCACATCCAGCCATATTGTGTGTGCTATAATCGGCCTCTCCTCCAGCGCTGTCGTATCTTTATTATTGTCTCCCTAATACATCCCTCTGGTCCTTTCCAGTAGGTCTGGGGAACCAGGGCTCTGTCATCACTCTGCGTGTTCTGGCCAAGCAGCTGGGGCTGGGGTGGTGCGGGTGCTAAGGTGCAGGCTTGATAGCCCAAGAAGGTCTTGAGTTTGTGACCGTAGCAGAAATGCACATAGTCATCTTGAGAGATGCCCACAAAGCCTTCTAAATACCTTTCCAAACAGCTGCAGTTCCTGGAGAGCTGCTCTAATTAAACTGACTGTCACATGTATTACGCCCCTCCACATTCAAAAATGGCAGTGGGATGGTTTATTTAAACAAAATGACTGTCACATGTATTACTCCCCTCCACATTTAAAAATGGCAGTGGTGTGATTTATTTAAACCTCATTCAATGAGGTTGGTTCAATGCTGGAGCCTCCCAATTAGAATACAGAGCAGACTTAATTAATCAAGTCCACTCCTATGCATTCTAATCAGAACACCAACGAGCGCATGTGGAGGCAGCCAAAGATTTAACAAAGGAAACAAAGGATCCAGGCAACTCAAAGTGTCTGAAACATGCCCTTTACCAACCCCAGCAGGGTCCACGGGGTAGCTTGTGAAATAAGGGAGACAGTTTAGAGAAGCCATTTGTATTGATCCTGCAAAGCTTGGCGCATGCTCAGCTTCATGGGTGATAGTGGAGCCTCTAGCTCCACTCAATACAATAACAGGGTGCAAAGTCTCACACAGGCAGGAGGCTTCCAGGAACAGAGCCCAAAGGTTAATCTTTGAAATCCAAATCTCTATGTGATTCATTCTTGTGAAGAACATAAAAAAACAAAACAAACCCTAGACATGAATATTTGAATGAGATTAGAATATAAAATCCGTATTTGAGACTTTCAATGAAATTATGGCTCAGTTAATGGTAATTAATAGGGCTTCTCTCCATAATGTTATTATTGATGCTACTAATTAGGATATGAAGAAGCATTTACTTTGACCTTTATTTAAAAATCATAACTGAAATTAAGTAAAGAAGAGCAAAAGAGCAGCGGTGTTAGTAGAAGGACATGCCTATTTCTGAAAATCTAAATGTCTGTAACTGGCAAACCTTAGGAAACAGTGACTTACCTTCATCAGTCTTATGTAGTTGAGAGAGCAGTTCGAAAAGGAGAAAATATTGATCTCGGAACTCTTCCAGATTTATTCTACTGGGCTTTTCTGTTCATAGGACACATTCTTTTCCCGATCACCTAGTATATAAACACTTATAACAGAAGCATAATTTTGTTATCAATATTTATTGCAATATAGAAAGAAACAAGCAACTCTTGTAAATCTCATCTTTTTGTAAATCGACAAGCGTCAAAGAACATTGCATCATTACAGACACAGATAGTGAGGATTTCAGTTAATATGCCCTGTCCATCCTGTAATATTGCTCAATATTATTTTCTTACAAAAAGCAATCAGTTCAAAATGGTTTGTGCGTAAGTTCCATTTCCTTTCCCAAAACAAAATACTTCATTACATTACGAAATATTACATAAAAGATCCATGCCTCAAGTATGAAAAGATCTTTGTGGATCTCTCTATAGAGTAAAAACTGGATCACTGACTAGGTCATAAAAAGAATCTCAAATTAATACCAAAGTGACAGGTGGACCTTTGAACTGATCATAGTACAGCAAGAAAGAGTAATAACAGTGCATCTCCAACTTACTTCTACAGCTACCCACATCAAGTGCTTATGGAATTGAAAGCATATGTAATTCTCAGAGAAAAAACAGTCTTTTATATGCTGAATCAACATTGAGAGAATTACATCATCCAAGCAGAGACCATTTTATAGCACTAAACAAAACCATTACATTAATTTTCCCAGGCCCTGGGGACTCTTTTCCCAAGTCTTTAATTAAAGTTCAAAAACAGGTAAGGTCTCACAATAACTTTCTCTACAGAAATGTAAGGGACCAACCGTGGCCTTCTGTCTTATACTCTGTTGGCTCAAGATGGGAGAGGCTGCAAAATACAACATTTTAAAAAAGGGAAAACAATGTTTAATTTCTTCCTAAATGAAATTCTGTGGTTACATGTAGTGGGAATTGTCCAATATTAATGGTTTTATTTTAGTTCATGACGGAAAGCATCCCAACATTTAGGAACTTTTGGTGCAAGAGGAATCCGGGCCCTCACTGGTCCTAGATGACATTTATCAATGAGGACCAGCCATTCTTCCAACATGCGTGTGAAACAAATCCCAGATCAAGGGGTCACTTTTGAACATAGCAAGGG
>NW_005844336.1:5764-8008 GCF_000455745.1 Alligator sinensis | reverse complement strand
GGGCGCCCGGGGTCTGCACAGACGGGTAAGTTGGCTGCGGAGAGCACTGCCCCTCTTGTGCCCCCGCCTGAGGCAACACGGGTGTCGAGAGTCAGAGTCAGACGTGAAAGAGCCACGGGGCCGGCTCACCCTCCTGCTCCTGGACAAGGTGTCCCAGGGGGACGCGGCCCGACGGGGTGGGATTTGCACCAGCCCCACCAGCGATGGGACCGGGAAGGGCAGTGGGACCCGATCCTGCAGGTTGTGTTCAGCCAAGAGCGGGCACCAGGTCTGTGCCTTTCTCTCGGGGGTGGTTTGTTCCTGTGTAAAGCCCGGAGGGAGGAAACGGAGCCGAGCCCGGCTGAGCTGCCCCACCGCAGGCACCTGGAGATGGGGTTTCTCCTCCTCTTTAATGAAGGGCAGAATTGAAGCACAAACCCAGATCAATTCATTTTATCCTTGAAATTGCAGTCCAGGGGGAAGAGTAAGTATTTCCTCCTTGTTCATGTGATTTGAAATGTCCCATCTTGTTTTTGTTAGTAATCATCAGCACCGTTTGGAGAGCGACCAGAACCAGTTTCGTGGAGGATTTCGCTCCGCGATCTCTCAGCGCAGAGTGAGCAGGTCAGAATCAGTCCTTGGGCAAAGCTGCCGGAAGCGCCGCCAGGGGTCGAGCTGGGAGGGGAGCGAGGGGCTCTTGTGCTTTCAGGCCTGTGGCCCGTGTCCATGGAAAAAGTGAAGCATCAAGACGGAGCCGACAGGACCCTGCCCTTGGCATGAGGGGCTGAATAACGCTCCCTGCAGTTGTGTGTGTAGGGCGCAGGAGCTGGGCATGCTCTGGATGCCACCCCGTGCTGAGGCAATGATGAGAAATGTTTCTCCTTTAACTCTGCATGTTTTATCTCCAATTCAGAACATCATTTCTGGCACCGGTGTCGCACCTCTTCCGAAAGCTACCCAAAGCTTCCCGGGACAGAGCTCCCCTCCCCACCAGGATGCCTGGAGTGCGGTGCACAGCCAGTGTGGACTGGACCCCGGTTACAATCCACTTAGAGCCACCTGTCTTGATGGCGCAGAGCAGGACAATTGGTCTTTCCTGGGTACCAACATACATGGAGTAAAGCTGCAGGCACAAGCCACTAGCACCTGTGATGTGGAAAAAGGCCAGCGCAGGGTGGCAGGAGTTTCTGTTGGATGGCAGGAAAGGGCCAGGAAGAGAAGATAAGGGAAGAAGAGGGGTCCTGGCATTGGCAAGCAGAGAGGGGAAGGGGCAGGGGGGAGGAGAGGTGTAGTTTTGTTTTGGGGAAGAGGCGGTGCACGAGGATGGCTTCCAACAGGATGGAATAGTTCCTTTCAGGGGTAGACGTCCCCCCATCGACAGCAGCGACTGCAGCTTGAGGCGGCGAGGGACATCCATCGGAGGAGAGGCAGGAGACCTAAGTCCCAGAGCCGGAGGGAGGAGTGCGGCGTCACCAGGGCCTGTGAGCACCCGCCCAGCAGCGCTCCATCCCCCAGGGCAGGTGAGGGGCCTGCAGCGCCGCGGGGGCTTCCCATCTCTGTGCAGGAAATGTATAAACGGGCAGAAAATCTACCCCTGCAATGTGGGCACTCAGCCGCTGGTGCTCCCTCACACCACTTCCAGTGGGGTTAGAGACATCCCCAGGTGCTGAAGCTCCCCACCCCTCCCAGCCCAGCCAGTGCTGCCCAGACTGAGTGTGCAGGGAGCCCAAAGCCGTGGCGCTGCTGGGTTCCTGCAGGTCCCAGGGAAGGGCCCTGTCCTCCTCTCCTTGGCTTTCCCGACTCCCAGGGGCCTCAGCCCATGGCCAAACGTGCTAAGGGGAGGAGCAGGGAGCTGTGTGTCCAAACCAGCTGCAGGTCTTGGACCCTAAGACAAGGGCTCTCCCCACCTGCCAACCCTAGTGCCAGGGAGGCTGTGGACATGGCTCTAACCAGGAGTGGGGGGAAGAGTGTGAAGAGGATGCTTTGAACCCCAGTTGATAATTGCCCCTGTTCGGTGCCAGGATGGACAGGCTGCGGCGGGTGCTCAGGAGGAGGTCGGCCAAGGTGCTCTCCATGGGAGAAGAGAGCAGCAGGGAGCCTGGGCAGGAGGATCGGGGCCCCACCTGCCGTGACGAGGAGGGGCCCATCAGGGCAAGGAGGTGGCTGTGCCCCATCTGCTGCCAAAGAAAACCGGCAGCTCCCAGCGGCAGGGGAAAGGAGGCAAAGAAATCAGCCACCTCCACGTCCAGATGGAGGTGGGCCTGG
>NW_005844336.1:1366-4576 GCF_000455745.1 Alligator sinensis | reverse complement strand
AGAGAGGGGGCTGTGGAGCTGGAGGGCCTGAAAGCGGCCGTGCTGGAGCGGATCGTGGTGAGCAGCACGGGATGGTGTGGGGAGAGGGAAGGAATGGAAATAGGGTCTTGTGAGACCAGGAAGGAGGAGAGAGGTGGGGCAGGATGAGAGGGAGAAGGGCAGGCGCGCCTGGGCCTGGGCATTACGTGGAGGTAATAGATGAGGGAGATAGTGGTCGATTCCTGACCTGGATGTTGAGCGTTGGGCAATCCTGCATCTGGAGGGCAGGTGAGGGTGGGATCAGGAGAGGTTTGAGTGCCATGCTTGCAAGGCCGTGGGAGGCAGAGGGCCAGCCCAGCTGGGTGGGTGGGAGGGGGCTGGTTGGGATCCTGCTGCCTGCGCCTGCAGCACTGGGTGGTCTCCCATGGGGGATGTGGCTGATCCTTACGTCCCCGTCCCCTTTGGGGCTCACAGGACCTGATGGAGACCATCTCAGTAGAGGCCAACCGAAAACACATCCTGGCGTACAGCATAGACGCCATCCGCTGCCTCAGGTACGGGGACCTCTGACTGACTCTCCTTACTTTGCTGTGGGCCAGGGGGATCCCCACTGCTCAGGCCCAGCTTTCCAGGCTGTTTCCTGCCCACCCCAGTGCCACCGCCGCCCCGCATAGCTCAATCTGACGCAGGCTTCTCTCTCCACTCAGCGACCCGAAGCTCAGCCTGGAGCCAGCGCTGGAGTCGCGCCTCCTGCGGGCCGCCGTGGAGAAGAGCTTGCTGGCCATAAGGCGTGAAACCCATCGCAACCAGGTATGTCCCCCTGCCACTGCCATGTCCCACAAGCCACCCCCTGGCAGGAGAGGCCCCAGGCTCCGTGGCACTGACCCTCGGGTCTGCCTCCCCTTCCAGGTCATGCAGCGGCTGTACGAGGAGTACCTGGAGGGCCTGCTGTGCTGCGTCTTGTCCAGCGCCCCCAGCCTGGGCAAGCTCTACTCCATCTGGGAGGTGAGCACCATGCAGAGGGGCGGGACAGCTCCTGCCGTGTGCACTGCAGCAAGACTCTCTCAAAGGATAAGGAAGATGGTCAAGCCCAAGCTCGAAATTCGGGTCCTGAGGATGGTGCCACGGCTGCTGGGTTAGGCAGGGCTCATGCCCATTGATCTTAACATCTTCCTCCCACAGCACTTTACATCGTGGACTGAGGCGCCGGATGCCCAGCACCGTGCACTGGGCATTAAGATCATCACCGACACCATTGCCTTTGCTGTGCAGCTCCTCCCACTATTTGAGGTCAGTGAGCCCCTTCCCCAGTGTCCTGGTCCCCTGCCTTTGCCAGGGCCCTCCTGGGAGAGTGGGGTCAGAGCTGGACAAGGAGCTTCACTCCAGGGCTTTGCTTCTGCCTCAGTGGTGCCCCTGACTCTTTACGGGTCTCTTTTGCATGGCCTGCTCTAGGCACGGTCAGCCCTGGACATAGGGCCTACTAGCCCTGGAGCATGAGGCACGGGGCATGATCCTGGGGCCCTGAGCAAGTCCCTGGGCTGCAGGTTCCCATGGCAAGAGAGGGGTGTCATGCTCTGGCACTGTGGTCTCTGCCTCCCTGCCCTCCTGCTGGGTAATGCGGAGAGGCGGAGAGAGAGAACTGTGCCTGGGGATGAATTGGGGAAGGAAGGTGGGACATGCATTTACTGCCTGATCCTCTCCCCCTGCTTAGGGCTCCCCTGACATACCGGAGGTGGGGGACATGGCAGCCTGCCTGGGTCTTACCATCAACGACCCGGAGGAGACCATCAGCTGCAAGGCCAGGGCATGCATGTATTTGCTCACTCAAATCCTCCTTCATCAGAGGGGTAAGGAGACCCGGCTGGAGTACAAGGCTCCGATGCCAGCAGTTTCCCTCCAAAAGCCGGTCCCAAGTGCTGGGCCAGATGCTGTGTCTCCATCTGTCCGTTCCTGACCTGGGAACAACTCAGGGTGTCAGCATTAATGATTTGGGCCTCTTCACCTCAGTGCCCTGCTGTGGCCCTGTAGCCTGTGCTAATGCACCAGTCCTAGGTGTCCCACTGGGGAACCTGCAAGCCCATCCCCAGGCCCCCAGCCCAGACTGGTCCCAGCATGTCTGGTCCGTATTGACTCCTGCCGAAAGATGACCTCCCTGCTGAGGCCCCGCCCTTCATGGTGCCATAAGGGCAGCCAGAGCCCCACTGGGTGGACATTGAGCACCAAAGCTAGGATGGCAGCTCAGAGCCATGTGTCTCCACTTGTCCTAGGCCAAGACATGCGAGGGGCAGAGGAGCTGCGGTGCAAGTGCCAGAACGATCAGAACCAGGTCCAGAAGTACAGGGACCTGGCGAGAGTGGGAGAGGTGAGGATGGTGTGATGAAGGGGTGCGGATAAAGGCCTGGTGCTTGTCTCCAGCTGGCAGGGGTCTTCCTGTGGTGGGTTAGAGCCTTGCAAGTGTCCAAGGCTCCCATCTCTGGAGCCTGTCTGTGGTATGTGCCAAGCCTTGTGTTCTCCTGTTTCAGGGGCTAAGAAAGATCTTGCTGGAGGAGCAAAGGAGAGCTTTCCTGCAGAGGGCCCTTCATGCAGTTCACAATGGACTATGCACATCAGCCAAGCTGGGCTAATCTCTCTGTATGCCATCCTGGGGGAAGCTGGCCGCTTGATGGGGCACAAGATCAGCAGCCACGTTGGGGAGTAAGGGGAGGGAGGAGAATGAGCTCGGGGCCCCTTGCCTCTGCCACGTCAAGTCGCTGTCGTCCCATTGCGACCTGTTGTGTGGGGACAACACGGAGCAGAGAGAGGTCACTGCACACTGGAGTCTGAGCTGTGGCTCATGGCGGGGTCCATTTGCACCTCACAGACTAACTCAATAAGTGACCTGCCCCTGTCTGTAAGGTGGCAATCTCCCCTGCCTTCTGAGCAAACTGGGCTCTAGGAGAACGGGAGGCCTGCCAAGTGCCTTGGAGAAAGTCACTGCCGCTATACCCCATTGCCCCGGCCCGCCAGCACCTGTCTTCTCCACGACTCTCTGAAAAAGGTCCCTCCGGGAAGCTGCCCCCATTTCCCTAGGTTGTTACCAAAACCCCTTGGTCTCAGTCCAGTCCCTGCCCCATGACCCCTCCCCACATCCCCCGTCCTTCCTGGGGGCAGCAGAGGCTCTGACTGGCTATTGTGCCACTGCAGGAGAAAGAAATCCCCATCAGGGTCCTGAACAAGCTATTTATCATCACC
>NW_005844336.1:0-898 GCF_000455745.1 Alligator sinensis | reverse complement strand
TGTCAGCCATGGCCTTTCTGGGGCTGGGGTTGTCCATTCAGAGCATCTACCTCATCTTGAACGTGGCTGGGCAGTGATGCCTAAAGACGTTCAGCTTCTTCCAAGCAGGATGCTGAGCACGGTCTCTTGTGTTTTCCCTCATTCAGACGTTCAGGCCTTTGAGAAAGCTCTCAGTCCCCACTTCCTCACATCACAGCCTTGTATCATGGTCCCAATGCATGGATCTAATCTTTTGCTGCTTTTTCTTACACTGCGTAGCAACACCTGCAGACCACCTCAACCCTGACAGCACCTCCCTGAGCGAAGATGACCTCCCCAACCTCACCGGGAGCCCGATGGCTACAGAGAAAAGCTGCAACAGCGCTGAAGCCACCACACACGTCACCGACTGACAAGTCATCATCCAGTCCGAGCCGTCCTCCACAGACAAGTCAGCCTCTGCAAGAGAAGCAGCCTGAGAAACCCTCGCGGTGAAGAACTTGAATATCTTCCAACCCAGCTCTGCAAAGGGCTGGGGAAAGACCAGGCACCACGAGTTTGTAGTGCCCAGGTTGCCAAGTGGAGGACGCTCTTGTTGTGTGGACGGCATTTTGTGACCCCTGCCTCAGGGCTTTGGCCGGTCGCCGTTTGGGGCCAGGAAGGAATTTTCCCCCCCTTCATTTATGGGACCAACTTCTGGGGGTTTTTCGCCTTCCTCTGAGGCATCGGGACATAGTCAGACCATCCCGGCGTCTGTTGTGTTAGTAGCCTGCCTTTGAATCCATCGAGGGCCATTCAGGGAGTGAAGAAAGCAAAGGCATAAACCATGTGCACTGTTAAACATAGATTTAGTGTAATATGTAATGTTGAGCATAGATGTCATAGAAGTTAAGAGTAGATGTAAGATAATAAAGTTAAG
>NW_005844335.1:7257-8048 GCF_000455745.1 Alligator sinensis | reverse complement strand
CAGTGGGAGCCAAGGTTTTCAGGTGCTCTGCGCTCGCCTGTCTCAGGGGTGGCAACGTGGCATTTTGTAGAGACTGCCCTGCCGCAAGTAGCTCCACCACACTGACCAGGCCCAGGAGGGTGTAGTGTTCAGGTTTTACCCAGGACTAATTGTTAGGCTCTTCTGCCCTGGCTATCTTCACCCCTCATGGGCACAGTCTCTCACTTCTGGGTTTTTTGTGATCCAGCCATTCTTGTTGGACAAGACAGAGGATGAGGTTGTCCCTTGTGTCTCTTTGTCCAGTTGACCGGGAGCACAGGATGTGTGTAACCCTGGGCTCAGGCTGCATGAAGTGGGTGGGTGGAGTGGGTGGGATTCAGAAGATTTCATGTTGTGGGGGGAAGTGAATCCCCCACTGCTTGCACCAGAATCTCCCCTTGTGATGTTTCCTCTCTGGGGCCCCGAGTGTCACAAAGCCTGAGGCTCAGCCCAGAGTCCGTGTGCGGGTTCGTGCCAAGGCCTTTGCCCCAGTGCAGCTGTCTGTGATGTGGAGGCTGCCTGGGATTCATTAGCAGAGGAAAGCTCCATGGGCTCATTCCCGGCACCAGACATTGCCCCAGAAACAGGGAGGAAACAGATCACTGCTCTCAATCCTCCACTCCCAGAACATTTCTTGGAGGGATAATGCATGAAACATGATGGGTTTTGCTACCAGGCAGTGTAAGGAAGTGCTCACCACACACTCCTGACTGGTGACAAGTCCTGGACATGCACCCCGAGGCTGTTCACCCTTGTACCCAGATGCTGCTTTC
>NW_005844335.1:5011-6242 GCF_000455745.1 Alligator sinensis | reverse complement strand
GTCACATGTGGTAAGACCTTCACCCATTTCTTCTCCCTGGCTCAGCACCGGCGCGTGCACTTGGGAAGTAAGACACACCGGTGCAACGAGTGCAGGAAGATCTTCATTAGCTGGCAAGGCCTGTCCCAACACCGGTGTGTGCGGAGGAGGCAGCAGCCACACTGCTGCACAAAGTGTGGGAAGAGCTTCAGGCAGCCCTCCAGCCTGGCCAGGCACAGGTGTATGCACACACGGGAGAAGTCACATCATCGCTGTGTGTGTGGGAAGAGCTTCAGGCAGCCCTCCAGCCTGGCCAGGCACAGGTGTATGCACACACGGGAGAAGTCACATCATCGCTGTGTGTGTGGGAAGAGCTTCAGCTGGTCATCCTCCCTGACCCAGCACCAGCGCATCTACACAGGGGAGAAGCCATATCACTGCTCTGCATGTGGGAAGAGCTTCACATTCCTCCTCACTGACCAAGCACAAGTGCATTCACATGGGATATAAGCCATATCAGTGCTCTGAGTGTGGGAAGAGCTTCATCTCCTCTTTCAAGCTGGCCCAACATCAAGTTGTGCACACAGGAGAGAAGCCATATCAGTGCTCTGCATGTGGGAAGAGCTTCAGTTATTTCTCCTACGTGGCCCAGCACCAGCACGTCCACACAGGGGAGAAGACACATCAGTGCTCTGTGTGTGGGAAGAGATTTGGTTATTTCTCCTCCCTGGCCAGCCACCAGCGCATTCACACAGGAGAGGAGCCATATCACTGCTACGAGTGTGGAAAGAGCTTCAGCTGTTCCTCCCACCTGGCCCAGCACCAGCACGTCCACACAGGGGAGAAGACACATCAGTGCTCTGAGTGTGGGAAGAGCTTCAGCTATTCTTCTTCCCTGGCCAGGCACAAGCTCGTACACATGGGAGAGAAAACATATCAGTGCTCTGAGTGTGGGAAGAGCTTCACTTGCTCCTCTGGCCTGGCCCAGCACCAGTGCGTTCACTCAGGAGAGAAGCCATATCAGTGCCCTGAGTGTGGGAAGGGCTTCAGTTATTCGTCCGAGCTGGCCCGGCACCAGCATGTCCACACAGGGGAAAAGCCATATCAGTGCTCTCAGTGAGGGAAGAGCTTCACCCAATCCTCCCACCTGGCCCAGCACCAGAGTATGCACACTGGGAAAAAGCCATATCAGTGCCCTGAGTGTGGGAAAAGCTTCACCCAAGCCTCTGGCCTGGCCCATCACCAGCATGGC
>NW_005844335.1:3214-3448 GCF_000455745.1 Alligator sinensis | reverse complement strand
CAGCAGCAGCCCCTGCAGAGTCAGGGGCAGGGCTGGAGTTGGGGACATTACCTGCAAGGACCTGACACGGATGCTGGTGTCTGTCCCATGTGGGATCTATGTTCACCTGGGCAGGTGTGAAGGGAGGCAGGGTGGGTAGGGGTGATACCTCATTGTCCTCCAGGTCAGATCATCAGGTGGGCGGGGCACAACTCCACCTGGGGTATGTATGAGGTACAGCTACAGGGGGGGCCG
>NW_005844335.1:0-2690 GCF_000455745.1 Alligator sinensis | reverse complement strand
ACCCGGGCGGCGGCTGGACTGGAGGTGACCTCTGCAGTCCCCGTCAGCCCCTCTCTTCCAGGATTTCCATGATGAGAACGTTCCCTAGAGCCGTGGCTCCCAACATTTTTAGACTGTGGACTGGCAAATGCAGACAGAAAGCAGAAACTTTCATAGAATTAACTGCATAGACATTAGGCCTGGAAGGGACCTTGTAAGACCATTCCCTTCTTCATCAGCCCTCACATTTTCCATTGATTTCTTCCCAGTGGCTGGCCATGGAGCTGGTGCTCCTATTGAACTCTCTGCGATGGCTCCCAGGTCTCTTTCCTGTGTGGTAACAGCTCACGTGGCACCCGACATGGTGTCAGCCCCATTTATACAATTCTCATTCAAATGTGTTCCTGGCCCATTCCACTCAGATCATGACCCCGTGGCCAATAGAGTAGGGAAACTGAGTCATGGGTGACCAGTGCAAAGCCCCACACTTGGGAGGGAATTATTGCACTCACCAATCCAGCCTGAGGAACATATAGCTGAGTCGTAGTCCTGCAGAGATGACCTGGGGGGAGCCAGGAGCTGGCTCCGAGCCAGCCGTGTGCTTTGGTGGTAAAAGAATTCAGCATCCTTCTAAGTGGCATGAGCGCCCCTTGCAAACCAAAGGCAGGGATCCTCCAGCACTGGGGAGACCTCCCCTGGAGTCCTGGCTCCGGTTCGGGACCTCACACTGCCAGAAGGAGGTGAACAGGTTAGAAAGAGGCCAGCAAAGAGGGACCCAAAGGATGAGGGGCCTGGGAGACAAGGGTTGGGGGGACAGGCTGGAAGAGCTGAGGTGATTGAGTCTGGAGAAGAGAAGACTGAGTGGGATTTGACCCAGTCTTTGGGCAACGACAGAGAAGATGGAGACGGGCATTTCTCTGTGGCTGTCAGGGACAGGACTAGGAGCAATTGTCTGCAGCTGCAGCAGGGGAAATTGGGGCTGGAGAGGAGGAGGAATGGGCTGGCAGTGCCATGCCGGAGCTGCAGGGGTGTTCAATGACCTCAGAAGATGCCAAGCAGAAAGCATGCCCCCAGTACTGAAGAAGACTGGCCCTCTCCATCGGTGCTCACCACCTCCAGCAGTCCATGAAGGGTGCACACACATGCCCACCCCATCATGCAGGATAGCATGCGCACACACACACACACACACACTCCCCCCATGCAGGAGGGTTGGCATAGAAACACATGCACGCCCTCTGCAGAAAGGGATGCATGTGTGTGTGAACACACCCCGTACCAGAAGGCAGACATGTGCGCACCCCTGTGCAGGAGGATGGGCACACCCACCATGCAGGAGGGCATGCACACACACATGCACACCCCCTGCAGAAGGGCGGACAGGTGCACACCCCCCCCCTCCACCGCTAGTTGCCCCCCCGGTGGGAGCAACTGGACAGCAGGGCCAAGGGAGGGGCAGGGGAGCTGGGGGAGGGGGCAGGGGTCTGGTGCCAGGCCACCCCCTCTCCCTGCCTTTGCTGCCCCAGCACAAGCCCCACCGAGCCAGCACTGCCGCCTGCTGCTGGGGAAACCGAGGCTGGAGAGGAGGAGGAGGGCTCCGTGCTCATGTGGAGGGGTGTGCTCTGCGTGTGCAAGAGGCAATGGGGTTTGGGCTTGGGGGAGAGGTGTGCACTCTGGGTGTGCAAGAGGCATGGGAGTCTGGGCCTGGGGGAGAGCAGGCGTGTGATCTGTGTGTGCAAGGAGTAGGGTAGTCCAGGCCTGGAGAAGAGGTGTGTGCTCTGTATGTGCAATGGGCAGGGGAGTCCGGGCCTGGGGAAGAGAAGGTGTGCGCTCTGTCTGTGCATGGAGCAGGGAAGTCCAGGCCTGGGGGAGAAAAGGTGGGCTCTGTGTGTGCAAGGGGTAGGGGAGTCAGGGCCTGGGGGAGAGAAGGTGTGCTTTTGGCCCTGGCGCTGCTTCCCGGTGCCACAGCCCCCCGACACATGGGTGCTGCCCAGACACGGCGCCTGTCCACGGCCTAGGACATGGCTCTGGTCCAGGCTACAATGAAGGCCATGTGGAAACAGGAGCGGCTCCTGGGACTGGGTCCGTGGGGCAGGAGTGAGGGCCGTGTCCTGGCCTGTGGGACTAATCCCCCTTGTTTGCACTTGCTAGGGCTCTGAGCTCCCTGCTGCCCCACCTCAGGATCCACATACATGAGGCCAGGCTCAAGCATTGCCCGTGTGTGGGGGAAAGCACGAGTGTGATTTGGGTGGGAGTAGACATGGGGAAGCATGCCCCTGCTCCCTGTGCGTGCTGCTTTGCTGCGGCTGAGGCCGGGTGCCTGGGGACCATCCTTTCTATGCTGGAGGGAGCTGAGGCTCAGGCAGGGCTGTCCCGGGACTGGCTCTCAGATGTATCAGCTTCTCTGTCCTCCCCACATGGTTTCAAGTCATCACTGCAAAGATACTGCACAGCTTCTGGTTGAGTTTTACCAAGCCAGGCAACCAAACACCTCCCATCCTGGGAAAATAAAATAAAAGAAGATGTGACGGGCTGGCTGGCAGTGACCTAGCCCAGTGTTCATAGATACATAGATGCTAGGGTCGGAAGGGACGTCAATAGATCATCGAATTCGACCCCCTGCATAGGCAGGGAAGAGGGCTGGGTTTAGATGACCCCAGCTAGATGCCTATTTAACCTCCTCTTGAAGACCCCCCAGGGTAGGGGAGAGA
>NW_005844334.1:4803-8065 GCF_000455745.1 Alligator sinensis | reverse complement strand
GGAAGCTGGCTTGGCCTAGCAGGGCTGTTCTGCTCCCCTCACTTCCAACTATGGTTTCTGCTGCCTCACACAGTGCTGCTCAGGGTGGGGGGAGCTTCAGCCCCATGGCTTCCACCTAGCACATGGAACTCTGTCTCCAGCTCCAGATGCCTTTCATCCCCTCTGCCTGCTCAGTGCAATGAGCAGCCCCTGCGAGTGGGCACAGTGGGTGGAAGGCAACTGGAGCAGGAGGGCTGCTGGGTGCTGCAAAGGACAGTGGATATAGCACTGTCTGTGGGGGATGGCTGCTGGGCTCAGGGCCCATAGGCGTCTCTGAGCCAGCCCAGGCAGCCTGCTACCTGGCCACCCGCACCCATACTGCCAGGCCAGGCAGTCACATAGCTGCATCTGCTGGAAAGGGCCCTGCCCAGCTGGCTGCAGCTCCATGACAGCCCCGCCCAACCTGGGCATGGGGAGCCAGAAGCAATCTAGCCCCACAGCCCCCATGGCCTCAGCCCAAGCTGTAGCCTGCTGGGAAGGGCCCAGCCCCTGTGGCCCAGAACAGACTGGCCCCTCTGCATCCACCCTCAGCAGCATCCACAGAGCAGCTCGGCTCAGCCCCACAGCCCCAGCTGCAGCCCTGGGTAGATAGCAGGGTCCTGCTGGCCAGCTCTGGCCAGGCCCCCCACCACCTGAGCAGGAGCTGGGGAGAAAGCTGGAAAGACCCCAGCTGGGGTCCTATGCTTGTCTGAAGACAGGGTTGTTTAATACCCCTTCTCCCCACTTTTCCTGAGGCACTGCCCTGGCTGGTGTCTAGCCTTGGGGGCAAGACTGGCAAGAGCTGCTTCCCCCCTCTGCCTCCAGGCACACCTCAGCTGGGGTCCCTACAGGCCAGGGTGGAGGTTTAAACCTCTCCCCAAGCATACTTAGCCCCTGCCAGGGTCTGGCCACACCCCCCAGTCAGATTCCCTCCAGCCTTGTGGCTACTGCCAAAGGGAAGGGAGAACTGCCCTAGCACCCCTCAGCTACTAGCCTGAGCCACTTCAGGCATGTGCCTGCATTTCTGAAATCAAAAGTTAATGTCTATTCACTTGCAAATTGGTTCAGCCTGCAAAGATTTAATCAGTTTAGGCTTCAGCATTTTGAATGTCTGTCCCTAGTCCATGCATGTGCCAACTGCAGCTGATGCCAGGCAAGCCAGGTGGGAGGACCCGGTGCCCAGACCCTGCACAGCCCAGCAGAGTGTGGGGCCAGCAGGAACCCACTGAGCTCTGGCCAGATCCAGCCACCTGGTCCCACCAGGGCATATGTCCAGATCCTGGAGTCCTGATCCTTCTCCACCACCCCCATTTACTCCTATCAGAGCTGGAGATACTGAATACCTCAGAAATTTTGATATTGTGCTGCAGCAAACTTTGCTCACCTAAATTTGAAAACTTTGAGGGTTTTTTTTTTTTTGTGAAACAACATTATTCTTTATGGACAACCCTATTTGATGCGGGTTTATTTTTGTTTTTTTTAAAGGCATGCAAGATCCTGCGTTTCAGGTCAAGTCGCATCCCTTACAAATAAGGAAGGGGCATAAGCCACAAAAGTTGTTTTTAAAGCTGAAATTCAGCAAATACTGATTCATCTTTGACTTATTTTCAAACTTCTACCTCATGCAGATTTCCATTACTGCCCAAGCTGAACTAAAATACCCAGGAATGCATTGCCAGTTGGGATTTACCGCTTAAATATACAAGAGTTTCAACCAGATAAATTCCTGAATCCCACAGTTTCACTTTTTCTGCACAGAGCAAATTAAACTATTGGCTTTTAGAATATTTAATTAAACTATTCTATCAATTATCTTGAGTAAATAAGCAAATGAAAGCATTGCTGCTTCATGCAGTGTTTTCAAACTTAGCATTCATTAAAAAACTCTGCTAGACTGTATAGTGTATGAAATTCATTTAGCAAATATAGCGATTGTCTTACCTAAGTAAATTGTTCTTGTAATTAAAACATTTGTTCTTACTTTGGCACTTTTCCCTATGAAAGATTAATTAAAACAGCTAAACAGGGTTACCCTTCAGTATTAACAGGTCTGAGCTCTGGGGAAAGTACAGACTTATTTATATCTGTATTTGTTTGAATGGTACAGATACAAATAGCATTCAGCAGAATCATCTCTCTGGTCTTTCTCATGAAATGTGAAATTAGCTTGTGAAACTCAATGCCACAAGGTATCATTGAGACTCAGGGTTTAATAAGATATAAAAGAGAAACAGAGAAAGAGAGAGACTGGGCAATTATATAGAAAATAAGAATATTCAACATTACCATATACAAGAAAACTAGAGTTTAGGACAGGACAGATACTCATATGCTTAAGCTTTAGTTGCTGGCCTAATTGCATTGTTCTTTTCTCATCTCACTAAGTCAGAGATGAGCAAAATATGGCCTGCGGGTCAGATCTGGCCCACCAGCTCGTTCTATCCAGCCCACGGGGCCTTAAAAAAAATTAGAAAATTAATTTATATCTGCCCGTGGCTGCCTGTCAAAGATGAGCAACAAGGCTAACCCTGCTACAACCAGCCTCCCACCCCCTTCCTGCCCTCAGCCCCCAACTAGAAGTCTCTGTGACTTCTGGCCCCGTGCTCCTGGAGCTGTTCCCCCTCCCTCTGTCTGAGTGGAAAATAAGGTAAGAGTGGCTGAAAGTGGTAGTTTCAGGGAGCAGTGGGGGCTGCATGGAGCAGTGTGGTGGCAGGGGGGGCTGTGGGGAGCAGCGCTGGAAGTAGCAGCTGTGGGGAGCAGCAGGACCCACATGGTGTGCAACAGGCAGAGCCACAGTGGGCAGCAGAGCCACAGTGGTCCCTGGTGGGCAGCAGGGCCGCGGCAGGCTCCAGCAGGCAGCACAGTGGGCCCTGATGGGTGGCAGAGCTGCAGCTGGGCCCCAGCAGGTGGCAGGGCTGTAGTGGGCCCCAGGAGGCAGCAGAGCCATGGCAGACAGCAGAGCCATCACACATGGTGTGCAACAGGCAGAGCCACAGTGGGCAGCAGAGCCACAGTGGTCCCTGGTGGGCAGCAGGGCCGCGGCAGGCTCCAGCAGGCAGCACAGTGGGCCCTGATGGGTGGCAGAGCTGCAGCTGGGCCCCAGCAGGTGGCAGGGCTGTAGTGGGCCCCAGGAGGCAGCAGAGCCATGGCAGACAGCAGAGCCATCACAGGCCCTGGCAGTTGGTGGGGTTGCAGTGGGTGACCGCCATAGCGAGGCCCCAGCAAGGGGCGGGGGGCAGTGGGG
>NW_005844334.1:928-4669 GCF_000455745.1 Alligator sinensis | reverse complement strand
GGAAGCAGAGTCCCAGCGGGCAGTGGCGGTACAGTGGGACCCAGGGGCAGCGTAGCCATGAGGGGCCCCAGCAGATGGTGGAGCCATGGTGAGTGGTGGGGTTGCAGCAGGTGGCGGAGTCACAGTGGGGCTGCAGCAGGCTATGGGGATGTGGGGAGCACTGCAGGAAGTGGGGGGCTGCAGGGAGCAGCAGGCAAGCCTGCAGGAGGGAATGCAGGGAAAGGTGGTGGTGGGTGGAAACATGGAGCCTGTGCAAGAGACTGGCAAGAGACTGGCAGAGATCCAGAGTGGGGTTGTAGAAGCATAGAGACTGGACATGGAGTCTGCCTGGCTGCATCGTGTGAGGCTCACATGCAATGTGTTAGAGCTGCACGCTATGGAGCTGGCAGCCCAGCCCCTGCTCTCTATCTCAGCACACACCCAGCCACCATACCCACACCCCACCATGCACGCACACACACAAACACTCTTCCCAACCACACTGCCACTTATACCCCCTTGCTGCCCACACAAAACACACAGTAGGACTGTATTTTAAGCTATTATGCAGCCACCTCTAGATACACTTTTTGTAAACACAGAAATCAGTAGAAAAATATTTTAAAATAAAATTAAAATAGGATATAGTAGATGGTTTGTGTGTGGGTGGGTGTGGGTATATACATATATATATCTTTTTCACAGTTTCCAGATCACAGCACCCTTCCTCCCAAAAGGAGTACTTCCAGGGCAAGGAGAGGGACTTCCAATGGCAAAGGTCAGGGGGTAGAAAGTCAGATTTCCAGTCCCAATATGGCGACCAGGGTTGGAGCAACTGTCAAGGGGTGGGGCTACCAATGAAGCCCTCAACAGTTTCCCAAAACTTGGTATGTGGCCCTCCACCCAAAATAATTGCCCGCCTCTGCACTAAGTGTAGCCATATGGGACCAGGGAATGGCAAGCAGCTAGAGCTGGGTGTGCAGGCGGGGGGCTGGTGAGCAGCTGCAGTGCAGAGCTGATGGTGCATGGTGGCCGTGGCGGGGCCTGTATGACACTGACTGTAGGGCCTGTCAAAGCACGGGGCCTAGTGCAGTCACCCTGATGCACTGCCCCCACCCCCCGGGATGGCCCTAATTTGTGTAAATATGGTAAATCATTCCCTGCCCTTCCTTACCTTTGAAAAAAATTGTCCAAAACTAAAGTGCTCACATAATACAAAGCATGAGAAAAGTGTTGGATTCATAATAGAAATCAAAGCAAGTAAATTTAATAATTATTACTCCTGAAAACAAAACAACATTTAAATAATTTTTACATAGCAGCTAGGGATAACCTCAAAGGAAATGGTAATTGCATCATTAATTTAAACAAAGTAACATTTATTCAACAGCCAAATCAAGGTTAGTGTTGTGCAGAGACCTTTTTATTTGTTCTGTGTATTTCTGTCTATTCCCTTCTATTAATGAAAATCGTATGTCAAGACTGAATCCTTAGCATCCTAAAGTGTTTGGTAGGTGATATTTGAAACATAAGACATCATCAAGAACAGATTACAGAGTACACTTTTAGGTCCATAAAAATATCAAGATTTTAGTGGCCACTTGCTGTTGTTACCACAATAGCTTTGTAGCTATTTAGAGAATTTGCTCACTTAAGCAATCTGGGCACATAAACAAAGGCTCAAAGCATGAAGCAGAATGCATTCCTGACACTTTTAAAAGAGATAAGAGATTAGAGAACACATTTTTCTCTGTTATGGGTTCTGGGAACTGAAATGTGGCATTACATTGTTCTTTATCAGCTAATATTTGTGTTTGTCAAATTAGAAGGTTGCAGCACTAAAACCTGAAAACTTCTATTTTTCATAGGAAACCTGAAATAGTATGATCTGAGCCAAAGCCTCAGGAAGGAAACAGATGAAATGAGTCAGAGTTCCCTAATATTCAAGTCCATGACTTCCTTCCTACAAAGCACCAGAGAGAACAAAATAAAAAGTTGAAATATTTTTTCAGCTGTTTGGGTGTCAGATATGGGGGTTATTGAAGGTCTCTCTAGTGACATCTCTACATTTTTCCATAGCCTTCAAAATGAATTAAATCCGATTGTGGAAGAAGATGGACAGGTGGAGTGGATGAGATGGGCTGGTGGTATGCCCTCTGTCTATGTGCCTTGGGTTCCCCTCCGGGGGGGGGGAGGGGACCTGCTCAGGGAAGGGGCCCTTTGTTGCTCTAAAGTCTCTGCTTTTGTATTCTTTTCCCCTCCTGATGACTCTTCATCCTTGGCTATCACTGATTGGTCTTTCTGTGTTTGTCATACTGTCCATATTCTGTCCTGTCAGCATATTCTTTTGTTTCACAAGCCCATCACATGCACACATCCTAATTTGGTCTATTTCCCCAAAACCTGAAAACTCAGGCCCCCACTTTGGGGCCTTGTGGGTTGATGCCACCTTATCTTATGTTATGGAACATTGTGGTATATGCCCACAATTTCCCAGGCCATGTGTCTATCCAATGGCCTTGTTACTTGCCTGTGTTAGACACCCTGTCTTAAAGGCCGTGAGAACTGTGTGACCAGACCTTTAGAAATCAATTAAGCCTTGCTTCCACCCTGGACTATTGCTTTAATATATTACTTATAAGCCAATTCCCAAAAGCAAACCTCTAAATGCCATTTTCCAGCCATCAATGGACAGGTTGTCATTTGTCCTTTATCCAGGAAATGATGTGCTAAAAACTTATGAGATGCATTGTTTTAAAAAATGACAAATCATTTTGAGTGCCCAGCATCAGGGACCTCAGTTCTTGGACATCTTAAAATAGCAAAAAAAAGTAGCAAAAGTTTTGAATTTTAAAAACTTCATGCACCTAAAATAATTCAAGCAAGGTGGCTACAACAGTAGAGGTATTTACTGGAATTCAAGATTTGAGCTGTAAATATTGATTCTTGTTGCTGTTGTTGCTGTTTTATTTTTATTTGGGTGTTTATTAAATAATTCTACCAAACTGCTAATGCAGCTGGTGAAGATACCTGGAAAATTATATCCTGCTGACAATCCTCACATTTCTTGTAAATAGCTATTTGGAGTTAAAATAGAAGGTTACTTGTCAAGTGTTTTATTTCCCATTAGCAAAACTTATATCCAGAGCATAAAGATATTTTGGTATCAAGTGAAACAATTTATATAATTTATAAGTGAGATTTGTAAACATAAATACAATGTTTGAAAATATAGAGCAAAATACAGTGCTGTATGCTTCTCTCCCCAGAGCTAAGTACATGTTAGCAACAAAGCAGGCTTATATGATGAGATATGGCACTTAAACATATATTTTGATATTTTTACTCTTTGCCATTCACGATCTAGGCCCCTTATATGCTGGGCACTGTGCAAACATAAAATAATAATGCACAATGAAAATGATTTAAAGAAAAAAACAATTTGCATATAATTGCTTCTATGCAGAGGGCAAATGGCATGAGCAATAACTTTTTAATGGTAATTTAAAAACTTCAGTGATGATCCTTGAAATATTTTTGTAATACAAAGTTATATTTCATAATTTGGATTAGCAGATGCTTTCTATTAAGAGTAATACAAGACAATGCATAGGGAACTGCTGGGTTAGGTTCACCTTTAGAAAGTGCTGTGTTTAAATAAGTTAAAGCAGCAAAAGTTGCTCTTGGTAAAGATGCACCAGGAATCAGTTACCATTTTTTCTAGTGCAGTTGCTCATCTTAACCTAATAAGAGATGGCAATG
>NW_005844334.1:588-897 GCF_000455745.1 Alligator sinensis | reverse complement strand
TCCCTAACTACACAGTGAGATCCAGTCCCAGAAAAGTTGTTTTTGGCACAGACTTACTGGGTCATATTTGGTTCCTGCTCCAATGCAAAGCAGCTGAAAGCCAGAGGACCAAGACTATGAAGCTTCCCCATTGACAGAATAATTATATGTTATGGAGTGCCCCCACATGTATGCCCATGTATGCCCATTCCTCTAGTCTCAAGAATTCAACGTAAAAATGGGCGAGGCAATTACCATTTCTATGCAGAAATAGATTTAGCTGAGAACTGTGAAGTGTAACTGTAATCCTGTTCTTCACTGAAACTCTTC
>NW_005844334.1:0-578 GCF_000455745.1 Alligator sinensis | reverse complement strand
TTTCCCTAGTCCTGCTACAAGGCATGAGAAACGGGGGCACTCACATGGATGTTTTCACATGAATACACAATCAAATTTTCCTTTGAATTTTGCCCACTTAGGTAGCAAACAGATATCAACTTTGTTCCTCCATAAATATATATAGCAGCATGTATGTATGGCAGCACAAAAGCTGAGTGAACAGATGTCATAGCCCTTTGCTGCATCACGCGTGCTTACATTTTATGGTCCCAACAAAGGTAGTAACAATTTGTGCTTCTTTTTTGCAGCTTATCAGCAGCCCACATTCTCATGCCACCCCAGGCAGAAACTCCCCCCAACTTCAGGGGCCCGATCCTAGGAAAAAAGGACACCAGGGCCCGACCCAACTTGAGGTGCAAATAGAGAAACCTCTGTTGGTAGATCCACAGCCCTGTGTGTGCCAGTGTGCAAAGGAATTTCGCAGCAGGGGATTGCCCTGGCATGTGTCTGCAAAGCATGGAGGGGGAACTCCACTAAGGGTTCTCTCCTTCACTTGCACATTGTGCCTCAATGGGGGGGCAGCAGTAAAAATAGTCCACAGGGCACCAGCTCATATA
>NW_005844333.1:0-8113 GCF_000455745.1 Alligator sinensis | reverse complement strand
AGCATGGCATTAATCCACTGATTATTACAAACTGCAGGGTTGAATTCAGTTGGTTCATCATTAGTAACGAACCATGCCCTTGGCATTCTCATCTCTCGTCCACTATTCACCATGTGCAGAGTGTAACCATGAGCAGCTAGAGTTCCTCATAATGCCATTAATATCAGTGGGAGCTTTATATCCCAATCCTTGTCATTTGCATTCATAATCTTTCTAAATGCCGTTTTGCTGGTCTGATTAATTCGCTGTACCAACGCCGATGATTGCACGGTGGTAGGCAACGTGTAATCTTTGGTCGACATGTTTGGCTCATAATTTCCTTGACAAAATGCAGTCCCTGATCAGATTGCATTATTATGGGCATTCTCCATCTTGTGAAGACTTGATGAATTAATGTCTTAGTGGTAGCCATTGCAGTACATGGTCTTAACGGGTATGCTTCAACCCACTTGTTAAATATGTCTACAGTTACCAGATGGTACCGGTTGTTAGGTTGCGTGACAGGCAATGGATCACTTAGATCTATCTGGATTGTATGCCACGGGTCTATAATCCTATGGTGACATAGGGGTCCCTTCTTTACCTGAAGATCAGCATTATTAGCTGCTCACGCAATGCAGGTATTAATGAAGTCCTGAGTATCCTTTACCATATCAGGCCACCATCCAATTTTGAGTAATCTGGGCACTGTTTTCTCCAAGCCAAAATGACCAATGCTAAAGTCTTTGCAGACTTGTTCTGGAGGCACCCACACAGCGGGCGAGCCAGGGCACCAAGCCATCACTCCACAGTCACGGCATAGCCCAAGGCACAACACCACACCACGATCACCCATGCCACTGCTCTGATACACCACCAACCCACTTCCTTCTCGCTCCTTCACCGCGCTGCTATCACTCTCACGTGCACCAAGTAACAGACTCAGACATGGCAGGATCCTCTCACCACCCGCACTGATTCGGGCTGATCCAGACACACAGACACCAAAGATGACACCCCTCACATCAACACCCTCCATGCACAGACCGACCGCGCGCCCAGTGATAACACACACAAGGCCTGGTATATTAAAAGTGCACGCGGCTCCCTTGGGTTGTGCACGTGGCATACCTGTGTACATCAGGCGCTCTCGTCCAGCTTCTCCTGGGCTTAACTAAGCGTGCTCCCAAGCAGGTGGGCCTTCGAAGTTCGACAAACAACCGACTTAGGCTATGCGTCTGCACATACCAGTCGCTCCCAAAAACAGTCCCACAGGTAAGACCAAGTGTGGACTCAGACCCCCCTCGCCCCCAACAATTTCTCCTTTCCTTCCCAACACAACCTGCATCATGCTGCGGGGTTCGTCTGTGTGCCTGTGTCCCAGGCTGCCCCGCGGTGCTGCTCCTCTCCCGGGCTGAGCCCTCCTGCTCCCTGCGCAGGGACTCCTTTCTTTGTGAGGGTTTCTGCAGACAGAAAGATTGTCCTGAATTTGGTTTTAAATTATTCTTGGGGAGACTTCCATATCACTGTAAATACTCTTTTCTTAGCAATTTGGTTAAAAGGCCTTAGGCTTTGATGTCTCGGAATTTAGGACATTTGTTTTCTTTGTAAAAAACTTCTAAAGATACAATTTAAATTAAGACTTTAAGTGAAGTCAGGACATTTCGCACGTAGCTCCAAAACAATGAGCTAGATAAGGAGATAAATCCTATCTTCTTCCTGAAACTGGCTAATGGGCAACCTTTACAAACATTCAAACTATTTCATTCAATATGACAGCTCCCAAAAACAGTCCCACAGGTAAGACGAAGTGTGGACTCAGACCCCCCTCGCCCCCAACAATCTCTCCTTTCCTTCCCAACACAACCTGCATCGTGCTGCGGGGTTCGTCCGTGTGCCTGTGTCCCAGGCTGCCCCGCGGTGCTGCTCCTCTCCCGGGCTGAGCCCTCCTGCTCCCTGCGCAGGGACTCCTTTCTTTGTAAGGGTTTCTGCAGACAGAAAGATTGTCCTGAATTTGGACTTGCAAATCCTTCAGTGTCTAAAGTCTTTTTGGTCTTTGAGAATCCAAAATACAGATGATGTTAACTCCCCTACTCTTATTAGCCAAGGTACCGATACCTACTTCTCAGACACTCCCGATGCTATTTCTGAGCGGGAGCTTTCCTGCTAGTGGGGTTGTCCTGGGGCCGGTCTGCTCTTGTTCCCGTGCACCAAACAAAGTTGGCAATTTGCTCCCTGCTTCGAGCAAGCACCTAAGGCCAGGCCTACCCTCTTCTACCGTCGGTGGGATTTTCTCCTTTGCTTGATGGTAAAGCTGTGCTTCACTCTCAGTCGAACAGGGATGCTTTTGGAGGGGAACAGTGAAAAACAATGGCATCCTTGCTTCTTCCAAGAGTAGCTACAGCTGCTTAAATTAACTTTCTTGTAAGTCTTTGGGGATGAGGGTAAGGCCTTGAGTCCTATTGGCAATCTTCATGTTTTGTGCTGCTGCTTGGTGGTGAGAGATGAATGAATGCGAGGGCTGGTCAGCAAAATCTGGCTGCTCACACGAAGGCTCTGCCCTGGCAGTGCAACTACCGGTCTTTGCCCTTCGAACACTAGTCTGGTCAAGGGCTCTCTTGTGTCCTGAAGAATACAGATTCTCTGGCCTTGACTACGACAACCCCTCTCAGATTCAAAGCTTCCCCCTCGTGCCCTAATTAGTGAAACTTTTCTCTGGCCTTGGCGACTGCAGCTCCTCTCAAACCCATTCAAACATGCTAAGATCACAGTCGGTCCCACCATCCAAATCGCATGATCTACATCTTCAATTCTTCCAAGTGCTGCTGTGCCTTCACTGCATCAGTGTTAGCCTCTTGTACACACTTGCAAGCCTTGCATAATGTAACCTGTTCCTGTATCCCCCAGATTTCGCCGCATCATCGGTTGCCTCCTTCAGCATCAGCACCAGCTTGACTACACACTTGTTCTCTTCTTGCCTTCCCACCAGGAATTTCATATTTTGCACTCTGTCTTTCATGCTTGGAATAATATTCCCCCCACAACTCTCCCAAGCCATTTCTCTGTCCGGAAGTCCCTCTTCTAATACAATGCCCACAAAACATTGCCAATTGAGAACAGACACACAGGTACAATCAATTTTTTTGCCTCCGTTTATGTCAAATGACTTGTGTCAAATCTTAGCAGAAATTCTGGTATCCAGTACAAGAGGTTTTTAAGGAAAAGAGTGGGGGCATCAGAAGAATAAAGATGAAGCAGGTGGAAGCAATCGGAGATGATTTCCCCCTTCTCAGAGATTGCTCCTTATAACAAGACTTTCTTCAAGAAGTCCATTCAGATCTTTCGAACTCTTCCTAAACCTCCTTTCTGTATTATAGCTGTATAACTCATCTGAATACCTTGTAAAGGGGATGATAGTTTCCTAATTTCAGACATCAAGACAAATAGCAATAAATAGCAGCAATAAATAGATTGCAGTGTTTTACACTGCAGTAAATAGATAGCAGTGTTTTACAGAGCTGTGTGTTAACAGCAAGTTTATGCTTAACATGTAGCATCAGCTTTCCTCAGTGTGTTTCATCCATAGATGGCTATGAGCATCTGGCACATTGTGGTCAGCTCTTAGATCAGGGGTGGGGAAAATATGGCCCATGGGCCATATCCAGCCGGCCACATTCAGGGCTTGGTCCTGCTCCCTCCATCACAACACTGCAGGAGGTGCAGGGATGGACTCTTGGTAGTGCCTGGGCCCCAGCAATCCTTTTTGGAAAATGTGTATTTCAGGTGGTGAAGAGAGAGCTGGAGAAGACGCTCATTATTGAAGATGATGTGGGCTTGGAGCATCAGTTCAAGAGGAAGCTCCTGACACTGAGGGATGATGAGGGACAAGCGCAGCTAGACCAGGAGCTCGTGGGAGGGATGTTTGCTCGGAGAGCTTTCACTGCTGCCGACCAGAAGGGAGTTCTCCCCCACGTCCCCTGTCCAGTCCTGTGCATAGTGCAAATGCAGCAGAGCTCAAATCAGAATTATAATCAGAGACGCCTGCTTGTGGCTTGCTGGGAGCGCACACTGGAGACATAAGTTTGCAGTCAGCAAACGGGTTCATCTTCAAAGGGGCTTGTGTAGATACAGCTTTGATCAAACAAAGCACGTTGCAGGGAATGCCCTCTTGAACGAAGAGCTGCATCCTGTGCTACAGGAGGGCGCTCAGGAAGGAGCGGAGCTCCCACTGAAGCGTTTCCGCTTTGGCCTAAGCTAATGTCCTTTTAGGACAGGAATACATTTGTTCACTGGAAGGCTGGGAGAAGAAGAGAGGGTTTGAATCCCTTTGTTTAGTCAGATTAGAAAAAGCCAAATCCCAAAGAGCATCAAGGGGGATGCTGCAAGCTAGCCAGCAAATGCACTTTGACAGAGACCTGCTCCAGCCTGAGCTCATTGCCAGCGATGTTCAGCACCAGCGTGCAATCTCCTGGCGAGAGGCTCTGCACTAGGTCATGTAAAGAAGAAGCTGAAGACTGTACAGAATTGCTCCTCTCTCAAGACATTTTTTATCAAAGTCCCTCCATCACCCTGGGGACACAGCCATTCCTGGGTGCAATCCTTGCTGCATACCATAGGCAAGAAGAGATTTGTTTCTGGATAAACCATCTCTGTCCTGTGCCACAACCCTCTCACACTTGACCCATGGACCAGGAGCCAGAAGCTCCTGGGAGCCCCCAGACAGTCCCCACTATATCACTGGGCACATCTCAGTGGAGGGGGGTTGTCTTCTCTGTGTTGCCCTGGATTCATCCAAGGCCAGTCATGTGGTAGGAAATCCCATGAGCTGCCCCTGCACTGGGAGATGCACTGCAGTGAAATGACGGTGCAGGAAGGCCTGAGGTGCTTGGCATTGTGCACTTGCACCGTGGAGCTAACCTTTATTTTCATGGCCCTTGGTTTGTCCCTTTCAGCGACATCAGGCAGAAAACAATGCAGGGAGAATGGCCTGAAAAGGCAATTCCAGATGTAATGAGCCTTTTGGGAGCAGATTATACTTACTGGACATGGGGATATGTAATCTCGTTGCAAGGGGCTTGGAAGTTGATTTGAGCTGAACCTTTCCTCAAGGTGCTACCTGTAGATGGTTCCTGCCAGCGCCCAGTGCAAGTAAAGCGTGCTTTCAGCTTGTGACGCCTACCGGCTTTGTGTGCCCTGCTTCTGGCTGGAGGAACTTGAATTGGATGCCATGTGGCCATTTCTATAGTACATCTCCATGCTGACCCAATTGGTGGAGAAGGGGACTGGATATTATGGTCCTAGGATATTATGGCCTTTGGGTACAAAAGCTGGGCCAATTAATTGATGTTTTTGTGAAATGGGTATAAAAATGCCTACCTCAGAGAAGCCGTGTGAGATTGATGAATTGATTTTGAATCTGGTCTTCAGTTGAAAGTAAATGAAGCAGTAGGGGGTTAAGGTTATGTAGGTGATACCTAGTTTTGAGCCTCAACCTTGCCCACGGGGCCTGGACAAGATCTCTGGGCAACCAGAGCATTGAAAAAACTACCCAGGCATAAAAGTCCTTGTGGGAGTCTTTTGATTTCATTGTGCTACAGTGTTCAGTGTTTTTATTGCAAAGTGTGTGTGTGTGTGTTTGTGTGTGTGTGTGTACAGGAGTAGTCATGACTGTGAACCAACTTTCAGCCATAGTTGGAAACATTCCTCATTTGTGTGCAGGATGTGCATTTTGTGATCTCGAGGCAGTCAGGCTGTCTAAGTGTCTTGGGACGTGATGTAGGTCTGAAGGGGCAGGGGGACTCTCTTTAAGGATGGTCTACATTTTGTAGACATTTTCTTTCATGTACCATAATGCTCCCACTGAGACGTCTCACCCAAACAATATGCAGTGCCACATCTGTGGTCTTTCTTCTCAACAAGTAGAGCTCTGTCCCTGTGACCACACATTTTTGTCTTCTCAGAGCACGTCTAGGACAGGCCGTTGTTCTCCTTTTGACACCTACTGCCCATCGTTGGGTATTTGGTTCATGTGACATTGGCTGGGTGCATCACTTGGCCTTATCTACACCAGGAACAGTTCCTCTGATGGGAGCAAGTCAGGCTACTCCTGGGTTGTCTGGACTGCCAGGAAGCAAGGTTAGCACATGTGTCACTAAAAAACAGCAGCAGACAGTTGATGGCAACATTTACACTACTGTTAACATCAGGAAGCTTCGCTAGGGAGTAGTGGGAGGCAATTTTAACCCCATCTGTCCAGCTCTAGCCTTTTCTGTCTGCTTTCTCCAAGGGGATTTTTTGAAAGCCTTCAGGGCTGGCCTTTCTTGGTTTCCCCTGAAGTCATTGGTCTCAGTCTCAGTCCTGGGAGACTTGGTTTACTTCAGTGGAAACACTTCTTTTAGAAATCCCATACACAGGTCATTTGGGGACGTATGTAAAGGATTCAGAAGCCAACTTGCATGCCCAGAGGCTTTGACAACTTGCAGTGCCCCAGGGGTCTCCATTGCCATAAGCACTTCTCCAAACAGAGCCAATAAACAGCTTTGCTTCCAGCCGTGCCGGTCTCATGGCACGTCGCCCAGACTGTGGAAAGAGAGGCCGTGTCCCCCTGCAGAAAGGGGTGGTGATTAGCAGATGGGGAAGTGTCTGTTTTCTGAAATGCCTCAGTGCAAGGTTGTCCTTATCTAACCACGGAAAGATCATTTTTTCCAGGAGCGATAATTGTGTTCCTACCTTTTTGTCCACTTCAGTCTTAAATGATTTGCCCAGGTCCTACGAGAAGAAGGTAAGCTGCCCAGCCTGTCAGTGCTCAGTAGACTGACTCGTGAGCCTTGAAAGGCAAAGAGAGTCCAGCGGTGCCAAGCAAGTGTTGTTTCTGCTAGCAATACTGTTTTCTCCTCTGCAGAACAAAGTCCATGGAGTATTACAAGTCCAGAGACTTGAAAGCCTTGTCAGCAGAGCTGTTGCTTGTTTTTCCAACCCTGTAAATGGGGCAGCCAGGTCACCTCCGTGACACAGAAACGTCCACTGTCTGGGACGGTGAGACGGTGTCCGCCGACAGGGATGGCACATCTGACCATGGAAAGATCATTTTTTCCAAGAGCGACCATCTCTTGGCACATCTTCCTTGAGGGATGAGCTAGGACTCCCCACCTTGCTGTGTGACTCTAACCCCTGCCGATCTGGCCTCAGACTTGAGGTTTCTCCTAGACGCTTGGAGAGCTGTTCCCATGGTCTCCTTCTTACCATCTTTAATGCAAAAGCAAGTGGAGTGGGGCCTGGCCTCCTCTTTATGGGTTTGGAGTTGAGCCAAAATGTTCCCGGCTGGCAGAAGAACAGAGACGTCTAAAAAAGCGTAAGGCAAACTGCAGTCCGTCCTCACGTGGGCTTGTGCTGGCGACACTGCCGTGGGGCAGGGAGCTGGCTCCACGGCACGCTTCCCTTACAGGAATAATCACAGCAATTCCTTGAATGACGACTGTCTGCCGTTCCTTGTGTAGAAGACTGTATTTGTAAAGATGAATATATAGGGGCTATGGGTGGACAAGCGTAACACCTTTCCACATTGTTGTTACCATGCTGCTGTGTAACACTAAGTCTTGTAGGTTTGTGGGATTTGTGCCCCTGTCTCTGCAAGAAGCTGCAGCTGTCGTGTGTGTGCGCGTGTGAGAGGGAGTGGGGCGTACTTTCTATTTTCCCTTTCAAAGGATCAGAGTTAAGACGAACATGACTTTCCAAAGCGGCCACCTCTGTGTCAATACCAACACTTCTCAGCTTTGTCTGTAGTGTGCCCTCCCCCCAGTTCAGGTTTTCTTTCCTGTAAAAGTAGACATTGCTGAATCCCACGTACCCAGGGGAGGAGGAGGGTGTCTGACTGACTGGTGACCGACCAAGGATTGAATTCCCCAGACTGGTTTGGGACCAACCCCCGTGCAGCATTCAACTAAGGCATTTCTCAACAAAAGGATAGTGCGCTATCCTTTAGCGACAAAAGGATAGCATGTGCTAGCTCTCTCTGCGGGGAAGGGAAACTTGCACTTGACTTTCCAGGGGAGCCAGTCCCACTATGGAGCTGATTTTGTCTGCATCCAGGTCACACACAGTGCCAAGTCCCTACGCTGCAGACATCCACATCTGC
>NW_005844332.1:0-8129 GCF_000455745.1 Alligator sinensis | reverse complement strand
TCAAAGTCCCTTCATCAGGCTCTGAGAAAAGAGTAGATGGTACAAGATGGTAAAAGCTCCCTTAGGTAGGAAATAAACTTTATTTTTGCACAGAGGGAGCTGAAGGTGGAAGTCTGTCCCTCTGGGTCCATGAGAGTGTCTTTGTGAGCTGTGTTGAGTAGCTCTTTGATGTGTTGATCAGGTAGAATTCCTTCTCTGGAGGTGTCAGATGGCCAGCAGGGAGGCAAAAAAACCAAACTTCCTTGTTGTTCTGCAATGGAGTTTAAAATCCAAAATCGACTAAAATTCGGCATCTTCCATGTTTCAGGGGTGTACTTGGTAGCTGTGTGGTCTGAGACAAGACATACAAAAAGACATACTCAACACAGCTCACAAAGAACCTCTTTGCAAAACCTGGCTCCTACCACACACCAAGTCTGGTCAGGGTTCAGATTAGCTCACTCATCTCAACACACTTCACCTCATTAAGAACACAAGAAACGCCACATAGGATAGATCATAGGTCCATCCAGAAGGCCACAGGTGTCTTACACTGCCAGAGTGAATTTTAAAGGAAAGAATATTGAAGCAGAACAAAATCATGTACGTGACATGAGGGGGAACTCAGCCACAAGGAAAAAAAAAATTGAAACAGGCAAAACTAAAGTCACTTCAACTTTTTCTTTTCTTTTTAAGTGGGGTTCTGTAGATCTGGGAAGCATTTGAAGACCTTTCTTGAGTCAAACAGTCAATAAGCATCAGCTGGCTTTGCTGACTGCTGAATCAGAAATTTCAGCTGCTCCCCTGCGCATAATAAAGGCTCCTTCCCCACTTTGAGTTTCAGACGCGCCCACAGATCAGAGCATGGACCAAACTGGTGTTTCTTCTCTGTGTGTTGTTGCTGGAGAGTTTGAGAATCGAACTGAAAACACGGAATGGCCCATAAGGCTAGCTTTGGTGATGTACATGGTCCCCATAAGGGAACTGTTTCCATTATTCAACCAAAGTAGAAAAAAGGCCATCAATGTAACTGGGATACACCCTGTTAGCATTGATCACAGAGCAGGCAGAAAGAAAAGAAAGCACCTGAGGAAACGATCATGCTGCTGAAAGCCATGCCATTAAACTCAGCCCTGAATTTTTATCTGGCTTTTCATTTCCAGCTCTCTGGCACTCCAGGACTTTCAAGCAGCTCAGCAGTCTCCGTTCTCCCCTGTAATCCTACAAGAGGAAACCTTCATCTGAGTTCAGGGGGGATGGCATAGGGAACTACTGCTTCCAATAACATGTAGACACAAGGATGCAGACAGGGCCTGGGCTCCCCTGTTTTCAGAGAGATGCGTTTACAATCCAGGATTGCAGATGAGTTCTGCTTAGGATTCATTTGTCTTAATTTGGACATGCTTTTGACCAACCCAGGTTGGAGGCAGGAATGACTGGAAGGGTGCATGAGAGTGCTCTCTGTTTTTAATAGTATATCAGGAAAGGGCTGGAGAGATTTGAGGGCTGATATTCTGTTTCTGCAATGTGGAAAGCACAGTATTATCACTCCTAGAGCCACAGCTGAAAAAGGACCAGGGACTCTATATGAGAGAGAAGTATAAACACCCCATCTCAGCTAGGAGGAAAGACCAGGGCGCACAGACAAGCTCCAGGGCTGATTTACATCTGTGCGTTGCACTTCAGTAGGAATTGAGTCATGCTGGGTGCGGAGCTCTGCACGGGAGGGAATTTCACCAGCACATCTACAAATAAGGAACGGAGGGGAAAAAACCCAGGAGGCAAATATTATGCTGCAGAGGAATTTTAATGCATAGAAGAAATTGAGAATACAGGCACAGAAGGGATACAGAGAAGAACGCAAATTTTCTGAAGTTTTTCCAAAGGGCTACAGCCGGGATTATACTCCTGTTGTCACCAAATCTCTTCTACATGTCTATGGTTATGTCAAGTGGTCTGCAATGGATTACAAGTGGACTCTAGGGAGGCAGAAGCTTCCTTTTAAATGACAGCACAGCATGAAGAAGTCTTAATGCTTAACAGCAAAGAAAATTCAAAGTTCCTTGAGTGAGAAATTAAAGTGTAGGAAACACAAATAAGGGGGAGGGAGTCTTGTAGCAATGCTGAGGCCTCACACTGGAGGTGCTGAGTGCTTAACACTGCTCCAAGCCATGTCCGTCGGGTCAGCCGTGAATCTGTATCTTGCTTTTCATGTCCGTGTTGCTTCAAGTGCCATGGATATCCAAGCTGGATTTAGCATGGCCAGTGCCTTCCATATCTGCCCCTACCGTGCCAACAGGGGCAACAGCACCATCCCTCCCAAACTACCTCTCCAGTGCATGGATCACAGCAACAGCACCAACATAGCTTTGTGCGGCGGGGTCTCCAACAACAGTATGGGTCCTGGAAGGAGAGTTCTTCCAACATGTCCAGGCTGTCAGACATCTTGCTGTGCTGGAGGCAAACCTGAAACACAGCAGGGAGCAGAGGAAACATGACACGTGCAGTACTGGTGGGATCAAGGGTCAAAACATGGGCGTGACTATCAGGTAAAAATGATAGAGAACCAAAGACGGGGGGATGGAGCAGGGAAATGCTGACCTCAGCCCTCCTTTGTCCCGGTGTCACAGCTCTCCTTTCCTCCGCCTCCTTGCTTTCCTCTACTTCCCCTCAGCCTCTCCCCCCAACAACAGCTTCAAAGCCTTCTCACTGTCTTTGCCTGCAGTATGCTGGCAAGAAAGCGGATTCCCCACTCCCATCAGGCAGCTGAACAGGCATGGGGGAGGGAGCCTTCAGTCCAGGTGAAGGCAGCCGCTGGCCCGATGGTGCAGGCACAGTCCTGGGACGTGGGGAATGTGCATTCACTTCAGGACCCAGAACCTAAGTTTTCCACTTCCTGTGCCCTACCACTAGGATCTGGGGGGCAAAGGTGGATTCCACCTCTGATGCTTGTTGCATTGCAGGAAGAATTCATCATAAGGCAGTTTCCAGTTTTGGACCCCACAATCCCTGGAAAATTCAGGGGTCCTGGGAATAATCCCTGTTGGGGAGAGAGGTGGGATTTTAGATATTGCTCCCTCTCTTCTGGGCTTTGCTGAACGTGCTGTCTGGTATGAATTGGAGGAGCCTGAGTCTCTTCATTTGAGCTAAGAGGGCTGTGGACACCTAACTCAGGATTTTGATTGTCACTCCTCACTGCACACATCTACACTTTGCACAAGACACGGCACATCATCGCGTTATCTGGGTTCCTCTTTCACTGTAGCCATTAGTGTCCCAAATGCTTTTCAAATGCCAACCTCACTGTCTGTGAGCACCTAATTCCTGCCACCGATCAACTGCAACAAAAGCAGCATAAACAAGAGAAAGATCCTGAGGAATGCTGAAAACCAATGAACAGAAGTGCAAGATCAGTTTTTAAATTACAGCTGAAAAAGAGATACTTGGAAGAGATGAAGCTGAATTGGACTACCTAGCTCACCGAAGAGAGAAGTCAAGAAGTGATTAAAACATCCTCCCTTGTGAGACCTTTTATACAGTTCTCACACTGCCAGGAGCATTTGCGGCATCTTCTGTTCCTGAGGTACTTGTTAGTGACAAAACATGCGTGTGTCGTGTGTGCTATCCCTCCAAATACTGTAATTGTTTCGTTCTGTGTTTGTTAATTATTATGTTTTTTAATTTAGCTTAGGACTGGCAAATTACACCTCTCCAGGTGTCTTTTAAATTAAAAGTTTATGGGTCAACCTTCTTCCTGGTCTTGCTCTATGGACTTCATTAGAGTTGGAGGATTTGGGATAAGTCTGCAGGGTACGCAGAGCAGTTGTTGGTGGGACCATTTGCTCTCCTGTGCATGAATCCAGTTTGGTCCATACTCTTATGTGGTGGGGAGTGGGGTGTTTCTGAAACTCAAACAGGAGGAGGAGCCATTGTTTAGTATGCTCACGTGCGCACCTGACATTTTCTGATTCAGTGCCCACCAAAACCCATGGGCATGGTTGTAAGAGAACAGAAAGCATGGGGTTTTATGAAAGATCTGAGTAGCAGCTTTGAAGTGCTATGAAATGAACATCTTTGACTTTTTCCATGCCGAGCCAAGACAGTTGTTAGAAAGTTCATATGTTCCAAATACAAAACATGGGAAGATACACAAATGAGAGACAAAGAAACCCCACTCCTGCTCATCTGGGAGCTGCAGGGGAGAGAACAGTGTGGTTACGTTTTGCTTCTATATTCTTCTCTTTAACATGCCCTCTGCCACTGGAAGACACCTGCGACCTTCTGCATGGATCCAGGATCCGTCCCCTGTGGCATTGCTTGTGTTCTTAATGAGGTGAAGTGTACCTAGATGGCTGAGCTAATCTGAACACTGACCAGACTTGACATGTGGTGGGAGCCATGTTTTGCAAACAGCTTCCACACTTTTACAGAACGGGTCTCAAATAAAGTTTTCATTTAATTTGAACACAGGGAAGTCTCTCTCTTTCTTTCAAGCACCCTAGAAGTTGATTGCTGTGTTAAGTGATGCCCCTAGCAGATCTGGCCTGTGAAGCTTAAGATAAAATTGTTTACACAAATGAGGGAGAAATCGGCCGCTGATCTTAAAATGCAATTTAGAAAGCCTCAGATTCCAAGGCTATAATAACACATGATTTAATTAAGACTTAAAAATGAGTGAGTTTGATTTGCATATTTAAATGTTTCTATTGATACATACAGGGGTCTCTTCCAGTAGGAAAGTATGAACTTTGTAGTAATGTAACGATTTTGTCCTGTAAGAGCTTTAAGGACATTTAATGAAATGTTTCAATTTTTGAAATTCTGAGAATATTAGTGTCTGTTACTATCCCTATTTTCAGTTAAACTAAGCCATGACATGGTGAGGTGAAATCACATTATTACCAGGAAATCAGTTGATAAATTTGATATTTCTGACTGCTACACGTGAACCTGCAACCGCGTGCAGCCTGTGAGATTGTATTGCAAGATAAGTTTATGTTATGTGCTATTAAATAAGGTTTGGCATTTTGGACTTCTAAATATGTCATGAGCAAGAGTATAATTATTTCAGAGCCACGTCCATGTTTGGCTTTCATGTCTCTTGTTTTTTTGGGTCAAGCTTCTCCTGGACCATCTTCTGAAGTAAACAATGACCAAGTGCATCATGCTGCCATCTCCTTTCATTTTTCCTTCCTTGTGCAGAAAAAGGAGAATTCTGCTGGCAAAAAGCAAGTCCAGAAGTTTCTTAGCTGCTAATACTGATGTCAAGCTCAGTAGATAATACCAAATGGAAAGCTTTGCTATAAGATGTCACAGGTGACTCCGAACCCTTTCTGAGTGTGTGTAGGGAGCTCTGGGACACTCCTTCCCCTTCCTTGCAGTGCATTGGGTCTTTGTGGGTCTATTATAAACAACATTAATTTATAGAAATGTCCTTTAAGATTTCAATGCCAAAATGTTTAGAAAACACCTTGTTAGCTCTACTATTGTGGTATATGGTGAAAATATTGGCTTCTGTTCTGAATCAAGCACGGTGCTAAGTTCAAAGTCCTGAAGAATCACCCCCACAAAGGAAACTGAGTGTCAGCAAGTTTTATCCTCCCCTCCCACTGGAACCTCTATTAAGTCATCTCCATATGACCAGGAATGTAGCTGGTGGAGAAATGCTTATGATAAAAAACATGGAATGTACATGTGAAATACCAGGAGGCAGAGGACCAAATTAATAATCACAAGCATCCAGGAAATCAGTTATTTCAGTTGAAGGTCTGACATCTGCAACAGCATGTTTTGCATCTGATAAGCAAGAAAAAGGCACTTTGCACGCACCACGAATTTTCAGAAGGTGGATGAAAGGACTTGCAAACCAGTGCTCTTTACTTACTTGTCTTGATCTACTTTCTGTGGTAAACCAGGCACATGCAATTCAACTCTACCTCTTTATGACTATGGGGATACTGTGTTAAATAATCATTTAACTTTGGGACTGAATCATGCATATATATTCTGGGATGTTTTAGCATAATAAGGGGCACTGAAGAACCACAGAAGCTTCCAAGAAAAGGCAGGAATTTTGGAGGCTCATTCTTATTTTTCACCAAGGATTGGGGGTTTCAGTCACTGAGACTGATAAACTTCACTCCCAGCTTTTAACTTAGATGTGTACACATATCTAGGGGTCAACAAACACCCCCTGCACTGCTCCCTTGCACTGCGGAGAACACCTGAATGTGCCATATGTGGTGCTACAGACATGTGTGGTGCCACATACTGCACAGCAATGCTCATCTGCACACAGCCTTTATGTCTGTCATTACAACTATCAATAATGCTTGCCTTTTACTGCAGTGCACCTTCAGCATCGCTCAGGGTCCTTCTCTATTTTTTCTTGTCTTTGTGGCAGTTGGTGGGTGATGGGAATTAGGGATCCCGCAGGTGAGGTTGGCATTTCAAGGGCATTTGGGACACTAATGGCCAGAGTGAAAGAGGGACCAGCTAAGGCATTGCTGTGCCATGTCTTGTGCAAAATATCTTGTGCTGTCAGGAGCAACAATCAAAATCCTTGAGTTGGGTGTCCGGGTCCCCTTTGCTCAGATGGAGAGATTCAAGCTCACACACACATAACCCAATGGATCAGAACAGAGATACTTTTATCTTTTGTCCTGTCCCCAGTGGTACCAAGTCAAACTTGCTCCCAAAAGCAGGAAGAAAACTTGGAAAGAATCCATGTAGAATTTCTTCTGTACACAACTGTGTTAAAAGCTGGGTGTGAAGTTTGTCAGTCTCAGTGATACAAACTTCCAATCCTTAGTGAAAAATAAGAACAAGCATCTGGAATACGCAAGATTCAGTCCTAACATTAAATGCTTGTTTATCACAGTATCCCCATGGTAATAAAGAGATGGACTTGATTCGGATATACCTGGTTTACCACAGAGAGTATATCAAGGGAAGGCAGCACTAGTTTGCAAGTCCTTTCATACAGCTTCTTAAGCAACCGGGTGCATGCAAAACACCCTTTCTTCGTTTATCAGATGCAAAACATCCTGTTGTGGATGTCACCCCTTCCACTGAAATAATTGTGGTTGCCTCTGATAATTAATCTGTCCTCTGATTCCCCATATTCTACATGCACATTCCATATTTTTCCACCCTAAACATTTCAGACCAACTACATTCCTGGTCCTATTGAGATACCTTAATAGAGGTCACACTGGGAGAGGAGGGTGAAGCTTGCTGACACCCAAACGTTTTCTTTTTAGGGAAATTTTTCAGCACTTTGAACTTAGCATTGAGCTTGGTTCAGAACATAAACTTTCCACTTTGTACTATCTACTGGGCTGTCAATGTGACATCTCCACTACCTGCTAAGAAACCTCCAGACTTGCTTTTTCCTCAGCAGAATTGTCCTCTTCCTGCACAAAGAAGGAAAAAAGAAAGGAGAAGGCAACATAATGTACTTGTCATTATTTACTTTAGAAGATGATCCAGGAGGAGCTCGACCAAAAAACAAGAGACTTGGAAGCCAAACATGGACATGGCTCCAAAATAATTATATTCTTGATCATGACTCCTTTAGGAGTTCGAAATGCCAAACATGTTTTAATAGCACGTAGCATAAAATTCTCAGAATTTAGGATATCAAAGCAATTCATTAAGATCATTAAAGCTGTTACAGGGCCAAAATATTATATTACTGCAAAGATCATAATTTCCTACTGAAGACACTCCTGTATGTAGCAATACAGACTCTTTAAAAATGCAAATCAAGCTCACTGCTTTTTAAGCCTTAATTAGGTCATGAGTTACAGCCTTGGAATGTAGGGCTTTTTAATCTGCACTGAAAAGAAGCGGTGCTTTCCCTCTCGTTTTTGTAAACAATTTTCTTTAAAAAGTTCACAGGCCATATCTGCTGGTGGTATCACGTAGCACAGAAATTAACTTCTAGGGCACTTGAAACAGAGAGAGAGAGAGAGACACTTCCCTTTTCTCAAATTAAATGAAAACTTTGCGGGGGTGTTGTTTTGTAAGTGTGGGGGAAGGTCTTTGTAAAACAAGGCTCCTACCACACACCAAGTCTGGTCAGGGTTCAGATTAGCTCAATCATCTCAACACACTTCACCTCATTAAGAACACAAGAAATGCCACAC
>NW_005844331.1:0-8140 GCF_000455745.1 Alligator sinensis | reverse complement strand
AAATTATAGGCCTGTTAGTCTTATCTTGGTCTTGGGAAAGATCTTTGAGAAAATTATCCAGGTGCACATCTGCGAGGGGCAAGCAGGGGAGTGTATGCTTAGGGACAACCAACATGGGTTCATTAGAGGCAGGTCCTGTCAGACCAACCCGGTGGCCTTCTATGACCAGGTCACAAAATCCTTAGACACAGGTGTAGCAGTGGACGTAGTCTTTCTGGACTTTAGGAAGGCCTTCGACACTGTCTCTCACCCCATTCTCATTCAAAAATTAGGAGAATGTGGTGTTGATGCCTACACGGTCAGATGGGTTGCCAATTGGCTGGAGGGCCGCACCCAGAGAGTGGTGGTGGACAGGTCATTTTCGACCTGGAGGGATGTGGGCAGTGGGGTTCCGCAGAGCTTGGTCCTCGAGCCCACACTGTTCAACGTCTTCATCAGCAACTTGGATGAGGGGGTGAAAAGCACCTTGTTCAAATTTGCAGATGACACAAAGATGTGGGGAGAAATGGGCACGTTGGAAGGGAGGGACAGGCTGCAATTGGATCTGGACAGGTTACAGGGGTGGGTGGATGAGAATAAGATGGGATTCAATACTGACAAGTCCAGGGTACTGCACCTAGGGAGAAAGAACCAGCAACATACCTACAGGCTGGGGAACTCCCCTCTCATCAGCACAGAGGTAGAAAAGGATCTTGGAGTCATTATAGACTCCAAGATGAACATGGGCTGCCAATGTGGGGACACAGTCAGGAAGGCTAATTGCACCTTGTCATGCATCCACAGATACATCACAAGCAGGTCCAAAGAGGTGATCCTCCCCCTCTATGCGACACTGGTCAGGCCGCATTTGGAGTACTGCACCAAGTTCTGGGCGCCGCACTTCAGGAGGGATGTGGACAACATCGAGAGGGTCCACAGGAGGGCCACTCATATGATCAGGGGTCAGCAGGGCAGGCCCTACGACCCTGCCTCTAATGAACCCATGTTGGTTGTCCCTAAGCATACACTCCCCTGCTTGCCCCTCGCAGATGTGCACCTGGATAATTTTCTCAAAGATCTTTCCCAAGACCAAGATAAGACTAACAGGCCTATAATTTCCTGGGTCCTCCTTCCTCCCTTTTTTGAAAATGGGGACCACATTGGCCCTTTTCCAGTCCTTTGGCACCTCACCAGAGCACCATGAGTGCTCGTAAAGCCGTGCCAGGGGTCCCTCAATGACCTCTGCTAATTTCCTCAGCACTCTGGGGTGGAGATCGTCAGGACCTGCTGATTTGAACATGTCCAGTCCCTCCAGAAGTTCCCTGACTAGGTCCTCACTGACCCTGGGCCTTGCTGCGCCTCCCCTGGGACCATCAGGGATCCCGGTGGGGGGGATGACCTGGTCCCTGCTCAGAAAAATGGAGGCAAAGAAATTGTTAAATAGGTTAGCTTTGTCATTTGGTGCAACCACCAGATTTCCTAGCGTGTCCTGCAGAGGCCCCATGTTACCCGGTACCTTCTTTTTACTCCCTATGTATTTAAAAAAGGACTTCTTGTTTCTGGGTTGCTAGTCCCAGTTCCATCTCCGCCTTAGCCTTCCTAACAGCCCTGCTACAATCTTGAGCCAAGGAGATATAATCCTCCCTGGTGATGGCCCCTCCCTTCCATTGGATGTATGCTTCCTTTTTGAGACGTTCCTGGATGTTTTTGACGAGCCATGGGGGTTTTTGAGCACTCTTGCCCCCTTTGATCCATGCTGGGATTGCCACCCTTTGGGCTTGGAGGATCGTCTCCTTCAGAAACGACCACTCTTCTTGGACTCCCAACTCCCCACCCCTCTGGGACCTCAGTGCCTCCCCGACTAGTCTTAGCTCAATGAAATCCACCCTCCTGAAGTCCATGGTTGCTGTCTTACTGCAGGCCTTTGTCACCCTGTATTGTTTAGCTTGGGGCAGTAACATAAATTAGCACTTTACTGGAAGGTGGCACATGGTGCCACACTAGTCCTAGCTCTGTGTCCGCCTTAGCTTTCCTAACGGCCCCCCGTACAGGCCCAAGCAGTGGAGGTATACTCCTCTTTGGAGATAGTGCCCCCTCTTCCACCGGGTGTACGCCGCCTTTTTGGCAACCAGGCATTCCCGGACGTCCTTGGTGAGCCAGGGAGGCTTTTGGGCACTCTTGCCCCCCTTGCTTCTTGTTGGGATTGTCACCCCTTGGGCCCTGAGAACTGTCTTCTTAAGGAACTTGATTGATCGAGTCTGCTCTGATGCATGATAATTAGCATTAGATAATTAGCTACACAGAAGTCATTGCCTATACTCTCCACTGATTCTAAGACCAGGTATGGCTGTGAGTGTCAAAGGATGGTCCCCTCTGGTTGTTTGGCAGGGTATTGTGTGTCCCGTGAGGGCTAAAGCAAGCTGAACAGACACTCAAGATGCCCCTTGGGAAATGCCAGTTCTTAGTTTTCACTTGTTTCTTGACTATAGAAAAATAATAGAGCAAGTTGTCTGTGACAAAACTCTGGAAGATCACAACAGATCAGAATGTTTTGACATTCTGGATTCCTATTTGAATTCTCTGGCTGTGTCCAGAAGAGTGTGGCCATGCAGTGTGTGCACATTCTGCACATTCAGCTGTTCTCTGCGCTGGAAGGGAGCAGCATGGGTTGCTTTTTTTTTACCTCCGGATATCCCAAGATATTCAGCCTAGCCAGGGCTGTGAAAGTAACTGCACTCACTGGGGTTCTTCAGGCCTGGTGGTGAGAACATGCTCTCTACTCCATCCCTCTCCTGGAGGCAGCAATACATTGGCTGGCTTGCAGCTCCCACCAGCCAAGGCTTAAATTCTTCAGTCCATATCTCAATGCGGCCTGTCTTGCATCACCCTCCAGCCACTTAGCATGCATCTGTTCCATGCTCCCTATATCCTGACTGCTACCACGTAACTGGCTGTGGGTACTGCTGGCTTTCTGCCGGTCCAACTCTCAGCCCTCCTGGCCTTGTTCTCAAGCTACCTGAAGTTCCCAGAATATTGCCTCTGCCTTGCACAGTGTTGCTAGATTTGAGAAAGAGAACTATTGTATTAAAACCACACATCTGTGGTAATTAGGCTATGTAAATATACAGTTTTTCCATTCTTAATATATAACCGTATGTCCATAAATATCAAATACTTTGATCATTTCACTGGCTGTCACCTCTTAGAATTTTAATTTCTCAGTCGAATTCCACTTCATACACATAGTCCCTTGTGTGACATGCCTACAAGCAAGTCTGTGCATATGAGGGACAGCACAAGGTTATTTAAAGTCTCCTGAAGATGGAAAATGGATTGGAAATGAACATTTTCATTCAAATGCAAGCTGTCCTGGGAGCTTCCTGAATTGTCATATGCTTAGGCCATGTTTACAGTTAGCTCTAGCATACACACATATGGGGCCAAATTCAATGCATACATACAATAATTATGACATACCTGGCAGCAGCGGCCCTGCTGGTGCTGCCCCCACACATCTCTTTGCTCTGTGTAGAGCCAGTCTGGAGCTCTCTGCCGGCTGCTTGGGAAGTGGTTTAACACAACATGCTACACTGACTCCAGTTCAGCAGTGGTGTGGGTACTGGACCTGTACCAAACCAGTAGTTGAGGTAGGTGTTTACCTACCAGCTACACAGAAGTCTTGTCAGGCTGAATTGGTTAATGTTTGTAAAACACTTACAAGATGTGAGGTGCTACAGACTGTGACAATGATAAACAGTAACTTCTTTCAGGGAAATGGTCTGAAAAACATTCACACACAAGTGGAGTCCTGCCAGGACAAACCTGATAAGTTTATGTTGATTTGACTGAAATTTCTGAGCAAATTCTTCATTAGCTACAAAAGATGAGAGAAGGGTCCCACTAGTGACAACTTTGGGTCAGAGGATCAGAGGCAGATGGTAACCAGGGCAGAGATGGGCTTATTATCATCCTATAGATGTGTCTCTGGGATTCCAGTGAGACTAAGACCTATTGTGTAAAGGCTTTACAAACAACAAATAAGATGGTTGCTCACTCAATCAATGCCCTGGGGGTAGTAAAGAGCTACATTATCCACCCTTATACCACTGCACAGTAATTTCTCTACCTTCTCTGTCTTGTTTAGTTCTAGTTGGATTTATCCATTTAATGCCTTGTAAATTTATTTCTGAAATGAAACTGTTCTTTGTTATTATAGGGCTCTGGCTTTAATAAGAAAGACAAACTCCAGAGCCAAATTCTGCTCTTTGCCTTTAATAATTTGAACCCCCTGTTCAGTATTACCTTGCAATAATGAACAGGAGTTGACAAACATATTTCTATTCTGTTGTATGCAGGTTTTAACACCATAGCCAAGATGGTAGTATCTGGGTTAGAATTCATACAAGGTGACTTCTATAAACAAAACCAGGCAATGGTCTGTTTATTCCAGTGTTAGTGATATCAAGTCTTTTTCCTAAAGCCCCAGATTCTGGATTCACGTTGTTACGGTAACAATGTTACCATGAAATACCAGCTTGTATTTACAATTAAATTTAAAATTTTGTCCTCACAATTGTGAAAAAAAGCTTTAAAACCTGATTCAAGTGCACACTAAAAGCTTAGAAACCAGAAAACAAATAACCTTAACCCCAAATTTTATATTTGTCAAGAGTCATGTGATTTTAAGCCACTCTCATAACTTATAAATGCTAGGGCAGGCAAAAAACCTCTGTATCCTGAATTGCCTGCCAGGGAAAAAGACTTCCAAAAAGTTGAATTTCTATCTAGACCTGAAAGTAACAGTGAACTTTGTGGTCATAGAATCATAGAATCAATGGACCGGAAGGGACCTGGAAGATCGTCAAGTCTGGCCTCCTGCCATAAGTAGGAGGTTAATGAGCATAAACTAGCTCAACGAGCCTCTTCTTGACCATCCAGCCTCCTCTTGAACACCTCCAAGGATGGCGACTGCACCACCTCTGCGGGGAGTGTGTTCCAGGCTCTAGTTACCCTTACGGAGAAGAAGTTCTTTCTTATGTCCTGTCTAAATCTCCCCTTGGTTAGTTCGTGGTTGTTGGTTCTCGTCATCCCAAGGGGTGCCTTGCTGAAGAGTTGCTCCTCCAGATCTTGGTGCCCACCCAACATACTTGTAGGTGGCTATCAAGTCACCTCTCAGCCTCCTCTTACTCCAAATGAACAAGCCTAGTTCCCGGAGTCTCTCCTCATAGGGCCTATCCTCTGGGCCCCTCCCTGATCATGATCATTTGAGTAGGGGTGATGCGTAGGGGGTGCTCGCAGGTGCACGTGCACCCCCTGAGCGTGGCAGTGCACCCCCCTGCAAAAAAGGCGCTGCCAACACTGTCTGTGTCTGTGGGCGGTCAGCAATCCCCGTTGGCTGCTGCTGCTGGGGGGCCTGCGGGTGGTCACTGACCCCTGGTCAGCGCTCGCTGCTGACAGTGCCAGCAGCATCTGCAGAACCTCCCCGCTCACCGCTGCTGTGCTCCTACCACTGCCCCCGTGCTCCCGCTGCCAGCGCAGCCGTGCCCCCCAGCCACCGGGGTCAAGCGCCGTTCATGCTCTCGAGCTTATCCGCATCCTTCTTGAAGTGCAGTGCCCAAAACTGGGCACACTACTCCAGCTGAAGCCTCACCGATGCTGAGTAGAGAGGGAGAAGTGCCTCTCTGGATCTGCTGGCAACACATCGGCTGATGCACACCAGAGTTCTATTCGTCCTGCTGGCGACTTCATCACACTGTTGGCTGATATTCATCTTCTGGTTGACTGTGACCCCCAGGTCCCATTCAGATGTTGTGTCAGCCAGTGGGCTCCCGCCTATCCTATAGTTATGGTGAAGGTTCTTCCTACCCAGACAAAGGACCTGGCGCTTTTCTCTATTGAACCTCATCTGATTCTGATCAGGCTGACCTGCTGGAGCTGGCCAAATGGTCCCCCCAACAGGTGTCAGGGTAGTTGAAGTCACCCATGACAATCAGGTCTTTAGTGCTGGCTGCCTCAGCCAGTTCCCTGGGAAATGCCTGATCATTCGCCTCTTCTTGGGAGGGAGGCCTGTAGTAGACCCACACCATCAGGTCATCCTCTCCTGAACCCCCTTGTATCTTGACCCAGAGGTTCTCAAAGGACTTTTCCCCACTATCAAACCTGACCTGCAGGGAGGGGTACCACTCTTTCACATAGAGGGCCACCCCTTCTCCCTTCTCCCCAATGCGGTCCTTCCTGTAGAGCCTATAGCCATTGATATCCACTGCCCAATTGTGTATGTCATCCCACCAGGTCTCTGTCAACCCGATGAGGTCAAATTCCTCATCTATCAGAAGGAGAGCCAGTTCTTTCTGTTTGTTGCCCATACGTCTAATGTTTCCATAAAGGCACCTGAGTTCCCCTCTGGCCACCTCAGGTTTTCGGTCACTATGCAAGTATCGCAGGACATTGGTGCTCATCTGGGTGTCCACTATGTCAGTGTCCTCTCCTGGGTCATCATGGAAAGAGGATTCATGTATGGTAGTGGCTTCATGTACAACAGTGGAACCTTCCCCCTCTCCTCCAGTCATGCTTAATCTAAAGTCCTCCTCAGCAAGTTGGTGATTCTTGTAGAGAAGAGCGTCCTCCCTCTGCCTGTGAGGTGAATACCATCTCTTGCATGTAGACCACTGCCACTGAACTGCCTACCAAGGTCGAGGAATCCAAAGCCTACGCGGTGACATCATCTCCAAAGCCGTCAGTTGACCTCCTCAATGCACTCCTCCTTTCATTGGCTTTGGCCCCTAACTGGGAGGATTGAGGAGAAGACCACTTGTGCCCCCAGGTCATTGAGCTTCTCCCCCGTGGTCTTGTAGTCACCCATGATTCTACCAGGGCTGTTTCTCGCCATGTCATTGGTACTCACATGGACAAGAAGCATGGGGTAGTGCTCCATAGGGCAGACTAGTTTAGGGATCCTTTCTGCAACGTTTCAGATCCTGGCTCCTGGAAGGCAACAGACCTCTCAATCTTTGTTCAGGTGAGAGAGACATCCACTGAGCTGCTGTTTGTCCCTAACATGAATAGTTGCATTGTTGCTCAGGAGTGTAGCTGCTGAAGCCATTTAGGCTGTTGGTGAACAAAACAGTCTTTCCTGGGTAAGTCTACCTAGTAAAACGACTCCGAACTCTTGCTGGGGGCTCTCCTAGAACACATTCTGCTGTAGCAACTGTGCTGTCCTTTCAGGAAGTGCAGAGTATTGTATTATCCCTGGTAATTATCCACGCCCACATCCAAGTGAAGAGTATTGTATTATCCCTGGTAATTATCCTCCCCCCCCACACACACATACACACACACACCTGCCCTTGTGCATTTAAGAGGGATTGAATGCAATCAAGCACTAAAGGTCTGATTTTCAACCCTTCTAAGGCCATTTTGAACCAATTTGGCAACCCTCATTAGTCTGGACCCAAGCATATTAACAATCTCCAGTAGTAGCTCTATCCCTTCACCCAGCATGCTGGATCTGGGGGTGCGCCAGAAAGGGAATATGTTGCGGTTATTGATCAGTTGTGTGTTATCTGTATAGTAAGTTTTGTCTATCTGAAGGTGTGCACACCACCAGGTGGTAGAAATGCCGAGTATAGTGGTCTCAGGTTAGACTGACCACTTACAAAAATAGAGGAATACTTGGATATTTGGACAGATTGTTTGATTTAGAAAGCCCACCTGTGGGTTATGGACTGCTAGGGTAGTCCGGACTGCATATAGAGAGGGGTCCATTGCTTTGGTTTTGAGTTTTGTTTTCGGACTTGGTTATCTTGGAAATTGGACTTTTTAGCACATTTTTACGGATTAGTATACTGGATTTGAGTATTAACAAACAGTAACTAACTTTAAACAGTAAGAAAAATACAGGAGACAGAAGTTAAGATGTTCAAAGGAAGACAGTAAAGAGTGAGGCAGATGTGAAAGATGTCAAAGATCCCTTGCCTACATATCTGCAAGATATGAGTCTTTTAAAACAAGTGCTGCAGTGATTGGACATAGCCCATGGACCAAGCAGGCAGTAAGAGATGCCAGTATCATTGCAGATTTAAAAGACAAAATTAAGAACTATATGCAGATATATAATATACCACCATGCTTCATGAAAAAGGAGGCTGCAGCAATGTGGCTT
>NW_005844330.1:0-8142 GCF_000455745.1 Alligator sinensis | reverse complement strand
GGGGGGGCGCAAAGCAGGCGTGGCTTGCTCTGGGTGGCAGTAGGGCATGGCCTCTGCTCCCAGCACTGCCCCACGTACATCAGCGCTGTGAACGGGGATTCTGCCCTGCCGCTGCTTGCCATCTGGCATGGGATGCAGGCGCAGCAGCACTGGGAGCTATGCCCTGCTGCTGCTTGCCCCCTTCTACCTGGAGCAAACCGCACCAACATCTTGCCCCCCTCCCCCCCAGCCCTGCTTGGGCAAGCAGTAGCAGGGCTCCCAGTACTGTTGCACCCATGTCCCGCACCCCACCATGTTCCTCTCCCCAAGTAACATGCCTTCCCGCCCCAGCTGGGCAGCTTGTCCCAGCCCCAATCCCTCCCTCCACCCTCTCCCAACCCCAACAGACTTGCCAGTTGGAGGCAGCTGTCAGCTGCCTATTTAGTCTATGGCCGAATCAGCCAAATCTTTTCTGAAGCTTTTTCCAAATTGATTCAGATGCCCAGAAGAATTTAGGACCTAAGCCTCAAGTTTAAATCCTCAAAACCCTCTCTTACCTGCTGTCCAGGTTTGGAGGTACCTTTGAGTTCATAGATACCTAAATTTTAATTATTAAGTTTCTGAAGGTTTGATTCTAAGCATGTGTGCAACAGCCACAGTTTTGACTGTACGGAACAGTGAGCTGCTTTGGTCCCTTTGGGATGTACAGTCTACACGTTTGTCTGAGAACAAGCAGGTGACAAAAGCAGAGCACACCTACAGGAGGGAATGGTGGCATTGGCAGTGCCCCTTTTATTAGTAGTTTAGTGATTAGAATACTCATCTGGGATGCAGGAAATCCAGGTTAAATTTCCTGCTCTAATGGAGTTTGAACCTGCATCTCCCACCATCATAGGCAACACGTAGGAGGGGTATGGGGGGCCACGTGCCCCCCCTGAGTTTGGCTGCCACCAGTCGCCAGTGGCTTCTGCGGGCAGTCTCTGCTTGCACCGTCCCCACTTGCCGCCAACGTAGCTGTGGGCAGTCCCTGCTCGCCTATGCCGGCGGCTGCAGGCGGTCTCTGCTCACACCCATCCCCACTTGCTGCTGACATGACCAGTGGCATCTGCGGACAGTCCCTGCTCGCTGCTTACCACCCCCACCTCCCCTGCTCAGGGGCAGCTGTGGGCAGTCTTTGCTCAGTGGCAGCTGCAGGCAGTCCCCACTCGGTGATGCCGGCAGCTGCAGGTGGTCTCCACTCACTGCCATGGTGTCCCCCCAGTCTCAGGAGGCACCAGTTGTTCATATCTTACCTCAAAAGTGAATGCTGTAGCCACCAGACAACAGTGGATTTTGGGAAGAATTGTTGTCAGCCCTTTCTGCTGCAGTGTTCCACTTCACTAGAAATACAGTAAAAGCTCTGTTATCCGGCATCCCCTGGGAATGGGGGATGCCGGATAACAAAATATGCTGGTTAATTTAGCAGCCCTGGCCGCCGATTCTCCTGCTGCGTCTGGGGCGTCCCGCCCCACCTGTGGCATTGCCGTCCCTCCTGCCTCATTGCCACCCATCCCGCGGGTCCTGCAGGCCCTGCAAAGCCCTGCGCAGGCTGTTTTGCCCCCGGGCTGTGGGGGCTCAGCAGCGCAGGCTGCTTTACCCCCAGCCATGGGGGCTCAGAGAAACCGGAAGTGCCAAGGTGGGCACTTTCAGTTTCACTTTATCTTACAAGGCATCATGCTGGTTAGTAGAGCACGCCGGCTTATAAGATGCCGAATAGCGCAGCTTTTACTGTAGTTAGTTATTTGGCCATAGACAGAGAATCTATATGCATTCCTTGGAGCAGGAACTGGAATCCACATCCCATCCTCCTCCTTCTCCCCGCCCCGCTTTAAGTAAATGCCATAAACACACAAATCTTGAGTCATGCTTGCTCTTTCTGGCCCACTGGATATTGAAGTATACCATATAAAGTGGGGAAATCATCAGTAGGAGGGACTGAATATACCTTAGAATACTCTAAAACCTCATGGTTACTGCATTTATCCAGGAGAGAGTTGTAGGATCAAATTTCCTCAGACATCAGAGGGAACTTGTTCTTGATCTTGCATGAAAACTTGCACTAAGCTACTATATGGGAGGAGGAAGGGGTGTAGAGGTAAACAACCACCACTACTTGACTGTTCTCAAGGAAAAAGCTGCCTTATGCTTCAAGAGAGAGGAGAGAGTTTAGGGCTCTGAAACCTGAGCAGAGATGGCATCTAAGCTCCAGAGGAGGCTGGATGTTAAGCCATCCTCTTCCACAGTTCCTACTGGCTAACTTAGAGACCCCTGCTCCAGGGCTGGCTTGTGTTAATTCCATTCTTATGCTTCTAACTGGACAGTAGAGCCTGAGTTCGGGGTTGTGGATCCCATGAGGCAGTGAGATGTCTCAAAGTGAAATGCTGCAACAGTTTTTGTGGATCTAGCCCACAGTACTTTGCAGGATGGAGCCCTAAATACCATCTGTTAAAGTCAATGAATATCTGGTTTGATTCTTAACTGTTGGCAAGAGAACGGCCTATTTTTCTGTTTATAAGTAAGTGACAAGATACTAATCAAAACTGTGTCAGCTTTATTGGCTTTGATACACCAGGAACACAATAGTGTTGCTTTCTTGGAGGTGTCTGATTCGACGTGTCTAAGTACTATTTGTCTTCATGGCATTCTGCTTCTTTTGGTGATGTCACAATGAACTTCCTTTCTGCTAAACAAAAACTACTTCCATAGTAAAAATGAGCAACATTGTAGAAGGAAGCTGCAGGACTAATAGGCATACAAGTGGCTGGGTGTATTCATCCTACATTCATTTTCTGGTTCGTCTGTAATTGGTGATACGTTTTACATCTCCTTTTGAAGAGAGCTACTAGTGCTATAGTAATGCAGATTGAGGCTCCCTCCCCAGTGTGAATTTGGCAAGGATTCACAACTACTGAATTTCCTGATGGGGCAGGTGTTCCAGGACACGGGAGGAAACTAGAGTGGCTGGAAGTGAAAGCCAAATCCCACAAAAGCTGCTTGCTTCTGAAGTTCTGCAGAAATTTCAGAGCTCCTGCAACTGAAGATAAGATCAGATTTGCCTTCCCCTACAATTTCTACAAGCGGTGCTCCTGTTGAAAAATAACTGGGATGTTATTGAGTATCAGAACTGCAAATTTCAGGGCAAAATTCTCCCTCCCCTACTTTTTATCTTTAAAATGAACCTGGATAGATTTTTTTTTCATAGTTATAAAACACATTTCTAGTTTTCAAACTGGGGTATATTGTTTAAACTGTAATTGTATGCCTTTGGGATAAAGGACTGTTTCCTTTATTAGCTTTGTTTAATATAAGACTGAGTCATATATAGATGGAATTTGTATCCTTTACACTTCAGCTTCCTCTTACCTGCTTGCCTGCAAATGTGCCCCTTTGCTTCAGTGGTAGAGCAAACTTCTATACATGGGGCTCTAACATGCCAGATCACTCTTACCCTGTTATTCTCTACAAAATGTTTTGGTTACACTGTCAATTTAATAATGTGCATATCTGTATAATGTAATTGCTGAAGTAAAAATGGCAACTTGTTCTCTAGCTAAACTCATTGTTACTAGGAAACTGCCATGGGCTCACTTCTAATAAAATATAATTTTCTTCTCAGGCTAATGGATACAGCTTCCTTAATATTGATCATGGACAAGCAGTGTCTTTGCTAAAGACTTTTCAGAACACAGTGGAACTTGTCATTGTGCGAGAGGTTTCTTCATAAATACCATGGACAAGGGGAAACATGGCAAGATTCATCAGAGGACTTGTGGGAAATTGAATATTTTGACTATTTTTATATATGAAAGGAACTTGAAAAGAATTATGATCAAAATTTGTACAGCAATGAAATACTGAACTTGTGGTTATGGGGGGGAAAACCACTGTATAGAACATACAGGAAATCATTTTGGAAATGCATATGGTGAATAAAAATTGTTAAGTTTTTAAGCATTATAGCAATCAAGGATCACTCCTTCAAGAACAAACCTGCGTTGCTTTTGTACAGATGGTAGGTTTATTTTTTGATAATTCATACACATTACTAAACTTTGCAAGACTATGAGGAGCCTAAGTTGTAGCCAGTGGACAGATGGCAGGGCTGTCTGTCCTGTAGCTGTTTATTGCCTTTATTTTTATTCACCAGGTATTAATGTGTTATGCTGAAACCACTTCTGTAGATGTGGACAAGAGATTTGAAATGTTGGCTTTGCTATGTGCACATTGTATAGATGAATGGGTAGATGGAAGGTGGTGCTGGTTGGTTAATATAAAGGCCATGTGAAACAATTATTTCCTATTTAAGTCTGGAATCAAGGGAGAAGGGAAGCTGGTTAGTTGGTAAATGTACGTCTACCATTTGAGTAATGCAATAAAAGCTTACGGTCTTTTTTAGGAAGACTAATTACGTTTTTATGAGCTCTACAGGATTTGCTTTTATCACAGTCATTGACTATTCATTTTCTGTATGTAACTCAAGTTCTGTTTTTTAGTTGCATACCCAGGTTTTTTTTTCCAACTGTACTATGGAGTTGTGCCCAGAGATTTTTCTCTGCCATGGAAGTCCCCAATTTTGTGCAAATGGTGATATGTCAATCTTTATAATAAATACTCCATTTTAAACTTATTTATACATTTTTGAAAAATGAAACTGAAATGGCCAGTTTTTAAGATTGTGTTGCCTGTAAAACACACACACCCGCACATGCGCGCACACAGAGTAAATGATACAGGAAGAGTTGAGAAAGTCCATCTTGATCATGTTTGGCCTTGCATTGCCTTGTTAATCTAAAAGGAAACAATACGCATGGAGCTAGGTAACCAAAGCAAGTTTGTGAAACTGTCAAACGGTGATGGAGAATTGCTGTGGGGAGCCATAGAGCAAAGGGACGGGTACTTGAAACCCACCAGTTTGTAATGATATTTCTTAAAGGGCTGTACCTACAGGTAACATTAAATGTGAACTAGACACTTCAGAGTCATTAAAGGGTTTCTAACTTTATTAATGTAATGGTGATTTACCACAGGCTGCCTTTGTTCCTTATTACTGTGTAAAATATTTGATTATACTTTTATTAATTTTGTTTACCAGAAACAGTAACTTTATTTTTCTCTTTCTCCTGTATAATTGAGTAGAGATTGCATAATCTTCAGTTATAATTAATATATGGTTGTTATGGACCAGGAAAAAGTGCCACAGAAGACCAATAACTGTTTTTAGCCAAGGCTAATGATTAGCCTTTCATTGGAGCAATATTCAGTTATTGCAATTCATTCTTAAGTATATATCGGTTGATAGTTCTAAACTGGTATGTTTCTTTTTTTTCAACCCACCTGTAATAAAAATATTTTTAATAAGGCTAGCAGAAACACCAGCCTACTTCAGTTTTTTGGGGGAAAAAAAGTTGGAACAGAAAGGAATTCCTTATAGCTAGCAGGCAGTACTTTTTAAATACGTAAACTCCAATATTGTTGCACTTCTACAAAGATGTTATTGCTTATTGTACTGTGTATAGTTCTAATAATTTTAATTGAAACCCTTTAACAACTCTTTGTATATTTTAATTCTTTTTAGTTGATTTTCAGTAATATTTACATAGGAATTGATTTTTTGATATATTAGCAGAAATGTGCTGTATTTTGATACAATCCACTTATTTTCTGTGTGTTGTTAATCTTAAAAGAATGAGAAACATGGCTATATAATGGCAGGCTTCTGTGTTCCCTTTCTTCTGAAACTTTATTTTTTAATGTTATTGACAATGCAAAATATTCACATCACACCTTCATTGCTTTTAATTGTGTTATTATCACACTCTGCCTTTTTAAAGGGAATACATACAAATAAGTTCTAAATTAACTTGACTTTACACACAAACTGTATGTTTTGGAAGGGAAAGGTCCCAAAAGCAGAACTGATTCTTTATTGATCTTGGACTTTGTGTACATTATACAGTACGTTTAAAAAGATCAATGAGGGGTTATGCTGTATTTTATTTTTGCTTTAATGTTAACAGAAGTTTCTGAATTATACTGTGTCAGTTAATTTTGTGTGTGTTCATATATGACAGAAAGTTTCTGTTACCAAAAAGAAAACAAAGTTTGGCTATGATACAAGTGTAGGACTTCAATATTTTAGCAAGAAGTTTAGTAATTCTTGTGGAATTACTTGGCCAAAGCCTGTCTTTTAAGTTAGCAAAGTAACTGTGAAATAAAATATTGATGGTGATAATTTAGCTCAGAAACATTGGAGGTTTTTTTGAGGGGTAGGGGGTATATGTATTGCATTTTTGTGTTCCTTCCATTTCTATGTTTTAAGGGTAAATAAATATCATTTTAGAATTTTTTTTTGAGAAAGTAGTCTCTTTAACTAGCCCATCAAAATACTGTAGGAAAAGGACTGTATGAAAGCTATTAATTTTTAATGGATCTCAAACTATTTTTCAAACAAAAGAAAAATCTATCAGCAGCATAAGTTATTCAGCATGGACTTAATAAAATATACATCAACTCAATGTTCTTTCTCATCATGACAGTTCTTTAAAGAATCAGTTCAACTGACATAATGAAATTATGAGATTTCCCACATATTTATTATGTAAATATTTTTCTGACTTTTGGACTGGAGTTTAAAAAATGTGTATATACTTGAAACATCCTATGAACACAAACATAGCAATAAGCAACACACCGCATCAAACTTTTATGATTAATTTGCTTTGGTTTAGAAATATTCCCTTGTCAACAGCTATGAAATGGTGTTTTTATTGATCAGCATTTATTCAACATTCCAAATTTTTGTATATAAATAGATTGTTTCTGAGATAACACATGGAGAATAGATAATAAACTAATGCTCTTTAAAGCTGTGAGTAATTGACTCATTTACTTTTTGGAAAATTCTCCAAAATGTAATTTTTCCCTCTATGGATTTGAAAAATTCAGAAGATGTAGACATCAATCCTTCATCAAAATTTCATTAGTGCTTCAAGGGAACCCTGCATGAGTGCCCAGGGGTCTTCTCTCGTGAAGCTTGATGCAAGATTGGACCATAATTTGTAAGAATATTTACAGACAAGCACTTCATGGATATTTGTACAAAAAAAATAAAGTAAGTCTTTTGTGTGTTTTAACTTTGCTATAACTGTAGAAATATCTGACAGAATGGTAGAAGACATTTAGGACAGGAGAAAAATAGGTCCAAATGGAAATCAGTGAGGAATCAAACATGAAATCTAAAAAAGACTGTTAAGCATAGTCTTGTTTCTACTTGGGTCTGTTTGTATAGCTAGCATGCATCCAGGAATCTTAGAGGACCATGGATAAATAGTGACATGGATAATAGCTTCTCAAAGCTAACAGCTTTCACAGCTACTGTAACCTCAGGATCCCAGTAGGTAGGCAAGGTAAGGCAGTGGGGTTGAAGCAAGGTTACTTTGGGAAATGATCTGGTTTGAAAGGGGTGAAAAGGGTAGGAATGATGAAGAACTGAGCTTACCACTTGGAAGCGGAATCCAGGTTATCTGACTGATATTCTTGGGAGTTATCTGATAACAAAATGTAAATAAGGTAGAAATGAAACTACTTTTTCCCTCTTATGCATGGACCTTGCACATATCAAAATAACTTACTATTAGGGCTGTATGAAATGGCTATGTTTTGTTTCCATTTTGGATTTGGTTATTTCGGAGGGACTGATTCGTTTTGGATCACTGTTCCGTTTCAATTCGGCCGAATCTGTTTCAGAGTTTCAACCCTGTTTCAGCACTGATTCAGAGATTCGGATCGGCCAGGCAGAGGCAGGCACAGCCAGGTGGCTGCAGGTTCTCCCATGGCTCCTGCGGCTGTATCTGCCTCTCCCCAGACAGCGGGAAAAGCCCCCATGGCTCCCCTGCCTGGTCCCATCCCTTGCCTGGCCCCAGCCTCCCTTCACTTGGAGGAAAAAAAAAAAAAAAAACCTTACATTCACCAGTAAAAAAAAAAAAAAAAAAGGCCTGCACTCACCAGCTGCAGCAGCTGGGATCAGGGCCTCTGAGGGCTTGTGGCAAAGCCCACCCATGCAGTGGGGGGGCAGCAGGGTGCAGTGTGGCTTGGCAGGGTGCTGCGCGCTGTGTGGGAGCTGGG
>NW_005844329.1:6402-8181 GCF_000455745.1 Alligator sinensis | reverse complement strand
AGGCAAACACATGACCACATATGGTCTTTGTAGTACAAAACTGTGCCAGACCCTAAATGCCAGGCTCTCTGGAAGGTATTTCAACAGACTATTTCCTGTCCTTGCATTGGCATGACACTGATAGTGCCCTCCTCCCCTGGCTTTGTCAGTGACAAGTTAAAGAGTGTTTTTGATGTCGCAGGTAATTGTGCGCGAGTGTTGTTTCTGAAGCTTTTATGAATAGGTTCCCCTGCCTGCAGAAGCAGCGCCCATTGCAGGGACACGTGGGGAGTGGATCGCAGCTCTGCCCTGGACCCTGACCCTGTGATTCTGGCCCTAGCCCCACCTGCCTGTCCTGCTCCTGGACACTGCTCCCTGCCTGCCAGCCCATGGCTCCATCCCATTTGCCTGGCAGAGTAGGCACTGCCCATGGGGTCCCGGGCTGGTCTCCATGGAGAACCCACCCGCCTTCCTGCCTGCTCAGTCTGGTACCCCTGGCATTGGGTGCAAGGGCAAAGGGGCTCATGGGTGGATAGGATCAATTTGCATCTCCCTGCTGACCCCCCCACCCCCGCTACACCAGGTGGTGTAAACAGTTGTGATGAGGGACCTCTTTCCAAGCCCCTCACCGTGATTGCTCAATAGGAGCACAGGGCTGGGACAACTCCCGGGGGCAGGGAGCAATTTCCTGTCCCCTGCTGCCCAGCTAACTGGACGCAAGTTTGCTCCCAGCCAGCCTTCTACATATGCCATATCATGCACTAAGTAATTGAGAGTGAATTTGCTAATTGTATTTACAGGTAGCAAATGTCTTGCAAATTAGAGTAAATTACTATGCAGTAAGTATTTACTGGGTGCTCTAATCTTGAGTAAAGTCACTTTACTCAAGATTAGAGCACACAGTAAATACTTCCTGCACAGCAATTTACTTAATCAATTTAATTGATCTAGAACAAGATTTAGGGCCAAGTGTCTTTACTCAAGGTCCACTGCTGTTTAGAGAGTAGAAATTCATCCCATGGTAAGCCCTCACCTGGAATTTTGTTTCCACAGTTGACTGTGGGTGAGCAAATTATTGCCCAAACTGTTAACTGGAGATGCAAACCACACCACTAAAATACCTAATATGAGGTTTCCACGGGAGCCTAATGGAGTTAGACACCAAAGTCACTCTGAACTGGAAGCTAATCTTCTAATAACCTTGATTAAAGTATTTTGAAAATTCTCCTCCAAAGTACCACTTCGAAAGGATTGAGCTTACTCTACTGCTTGCAGCCAGAGCATCTCCACGGAGGACCCAGCCCCTGGTTGCCTCAGGGCCAGGATATCCAGGGGTCTAATTTTCTTTTTTTCATTCCCGCATGTGCCTCTTAGGGTTTCAAAGGGGTTTGAGGCAGGGCAAGAGGCACGTGTGCACTCATCTGGATGTGCCTCATAGTTTTTACTGACCTTACCTCTGAAGTGTCTCAGTGCATTTGACAGGGATATTAAGGACACTGAGTATGACTGAGTTCTTCCTAATTTACACTAGGCTGAGTGAGAGAAGAGGGGTCTTACTTTAATCCTGAGAAAGCTCTTTGAGAAGATCATCAAGGAGCACATCTGTGATGGGCTGGCATCGGGGATGATGCTCAAGGGCAACCAGCACGGTTTCATTAGGGGCAGGTCATGTCAGACCAACCTGGTTGCCTTTTACGATCAGGTCACAAAATCGTAGGATGCAGGTGTTGCCATGGATGTAGTCTTTCTGGACTTCAGCAAGGCCTTTGACACTGTCTCCCACCCCATCCTCATTAAAAA
>NW_005844329.1:3491-5421 GCF_000455745.1 Alligator sinensis | reverse complement strand
TTCAAGCCCTGAAAATTCATTAATGCATCTACTTACCATTGGCATTATCTGGTTTTCAGGGACTTAAGTGGGGAGTAGGGGTGGGAACAGAATCACACGTAGGTGGCTAAATCCATTTACATGCTTAAGAGGTGAAAGAGAATTGTCCCAGAATTACTTGCTGAACACTGGCCACTGGTATCAGTTTTGAGATTCCTGGAAAAAAAATTGCTCCACAGGCTGCGTGAGAGCTCTCACATATACTGTTATACAGGGTTATAGGGACTAGAATAGGGTTATAAGGACTAACCAAACACCTAATATCTCCAACCACAATTTACAAGATAAACCCAGAGATTTCAAATAGGAATTTGCAGCATTAAAACCATTCTAACCTCTTGTGGTTTTTCTTTGAAACAGAAGAATTGCAGTATTCTTTCTGTACTTAAATTTTCACTCTTATTTAAAGAGCTGGCATTTTCCAAGAGGTGCCTTGAGTCTAATGAGGGGTGCCCTGCAGCTATAAAAAGGTTCATAGGATCATAGCGAGGTAGGACAGGGAGGGACGTCACAAGGTCACCTAGTCCAGCCCCATGCTCAAGGCTGAATCATCCCTGACTAAACCATCCCAGCTAAGTGTGTCCAGCCTGCTCTTGAAAACTTCCAAGGATGGAGGCTCAACAACTTCTCTGGGTAGCCTGTTCTAATGCTTGACCACCCTCTTAGTTGGAAAGCTCCTCCCAATCAACCCAAAGTTCCCCTCCTGAAGCCTGAGGCCATTGTTCCTAGTCCTGACGCCTATGGTCCACAGAGAAAAGCTCATCTCCATGCTTTCTATAATCAGCCTTCAGATATTTGCAGGCTATTATCAAATCCACCCTTAGTCTTCTCTTCTCTCAGCTAAATAACCCTAGTTCTTTCTGCTTTTCCTTATAAGCCTCACCGCAGTCTCCTAATCATTTTTGTTGCCTTGCGCCAGGCTCTTTCCAAACTGTCCACATCCGTGAAGTGTGGGGCCCAAAACTGGATACCTCCATGTGAGGTCTCCCCTGTCTTGAGTAGAGTAAAAGGATCACTTCTCTTGATTTTTTTTTCCTCCAAATGACACTGCTTTTAATATAACAGAGTCTGCTGTTGGCTTGTTTTGAACAAGAGCATACTGTTGTTTTATTCAACTCATGGTCTACCATAACCCACAGGTCCTTCTGTGCAGCACTGTAGCTTAGCAAATCATTTCTCGGTTTGTATTTTGCATTGGTTTTGGGAGTTTTTTGTTGTTGGGTTGGTTTGGGTTTTTTTTTCTCTTCCAGTCTACCCAGATCATTCTGGATCCTAGCCCTGCCCTCCACAGTACCTGAAACTTCACCCAACTTGGTGTCATCTGCAGATTTGCTAAGCATGCACTTCATCTCACCATCCAAACCATTAATGAAGATATTAAACAATACCAGAGCCAGGACAGACCCTTTCACAATGCATTGCTGCACAACGCAGCCTTCATTCCAGTGCTCTATCTCCCTGAAGCAGATTTTGAAGAATTCATCATTATTAAAAGTTAATGGTCAGCAACTGAAAACCAAGAGATAGTTTCCATATTTTAAGAGTCAGCATTTAATGAGTACTCTCAAATAAATCAAAGCAAGTGTAGCACTTTCTGGGAAGTTGCTTCAGAATGAGAATTACAGGAGTCGGTCAAAGTCAACTTGAGCTGTTTCCTCCCTGCAGTTCCTTTAGTAAGAAAGCGCTGCCTTCCCTCACATGGCTTTTGTGAGGTGAAAGGGGTAGAAAGTCTCGAATTTTCTTCGGGTTTGTCTTGACTGCAGCCAAAGATAGGAGTGAGCCTCATCTGGATGTACCTGAGTCCACTTTACATTAGCAGCCTTGGGTGGTGATAGTGGTGTAGCCAGGAAAGAACAGAGCTCAGGACAAGCTATTTAACCTTGATCTCTGT
>NW_005844329.1:1915-3375 GCF_000455745.1 Alligator sinensis | reverse complement strand
GCTTTGGGTCCAACATATTTTGGCATCTCTAGACAAAGTGTGGGATTGAATAATTTTCTGTTCTGCCAGAGAAAGTAATATCTAGTCTTTCTTCTTGAAAACTGATAGATTCAGATAGCTATCCATCTACCTTGTCTAATTTGCTGCTAACTCTGTCAAATGAGTTATTCTTTATCTATTTTAAAATGCCTTACTAGGAGAGGTGAAAGGGGAAAATGAGCTGTACCTCACAGAGAAAGAAGAGGAGAACAATCAAACGTTCATCACAGAATTCATCCTCCTGGGATTTGGGAATGTCCATCAACATCGTGTACTTCTCTTCCTGTTATTTGTAGTGATCTACATCGTGACAGTGTCTGGGAACGTCCTCATCATTGTTCTGGTCGCACTTGATCAGCGCCTTCGCACCCCCATGTACTTCTTCCTGGGGAATTTGTCCTGCTTGGAGACCTTCTACATCTCCACCATCCTGCCCAGGATGCTGGCCAGCTTCCTAAGCGGGGACAAGACCATTTCGGTTAGGGGCTGCATTGCACAGTTTTATATATTTGATTGTCTGGCAGCTACAGAATGTTATCTCCTACTTGTGATGTCTTATGATCGGTATTTAGCAATATGCAAACCCCTGCTCTATCCAATGCTTATGAATAGCAGGGTTTGTCGCTGGCTAGCAGCTGGGTCATGGATGGGAGGAGTTCTGCTTGCTTCGGCCATTATGTATTTTACAGCACAGCTAACTTTCTGCGGCCATAATGTCATTGACCACTTCTTTTGTGATCTCACCCCAATACTAGAGCACTCCTGCAGTGACACCAGTGTGATCACTTTGGTGAGTTCTGTTGTCTCCTTTCTTGTGGAAATTTTCCCATTCCTGTTAACCATGACCTCCTATGTTTGCATCATAGTTGCCATCTTGAGAATCCCTTCCAGCAGTGGGAAGAAAAAGGCATTTTCCACCTGTTCCTCTCACCTTCTTATGGTGACAATTTTCTATGGCACCCTCATAACTGTCTATTTGTCCCCAAATGCCAGCTCAGTTGGGGGGGATCTGAACAAAGTGTTCTCAGTCTTCTACGCTGTCCTCACTCCCATGGCCAATCCTTTCATTTACAGCCTGAGAAACAGAGAGGTGAAGGATGCCTTGAGAAAAACCATTAGCAAGCTATGGCCTTCATAAAATGTTGAGAGTTGAATGGAATAAAGGTAAACCTAATGTTCCTTCTTAATGGTGCTGTGTTGAGGTTACCCTGTTGGAGGGCTTCTGTATACACAATATATTTGAATAGATGGAATTATTAAAGCTTATTGCTCTTGAGAAAAATGTTCATTTTTGATCCAAAAGGCAGGGAGGCAGAAAAGAAACCTCAGAATCATTATTATCTGGGGGGGTTGGGGGAATCACTTTTCCCAATCTTAGATAGGAACTGATTAAAATCATTTAAAAAATGTACAGCCCTTCA
>NW_005844329.1:0-1011 GCF_000455745.1 Alligator sinensis | reverse complement strand
CTGTCCTCACTCCCATGGCCAATCCTTTCATTTACAGCCTGAGAAACAGAGAGGTGAAGGATGCCTTGAGAAAAACCATTAGCAAGCTATGGCCTTCATGAAATGTTGAGAGTTGAATGGAATAAAGATAAACCTAATGTTCCTTCTTAATGGTGCTGTGTTGAGGTTACCCTGTCACAGGGCTTCTGTATACACAATATATTTGAATAGATGGAATTATTAAACCTTATTGCTCTTGAGAGAAATGTTCATTTTTGATCCAAAAAGCAGGGAGGCAGAAAGGAAACCTCAGAATCATTTTTATCTGGGGGGTTGGGGGAATCACTTTTCCCAATCTTAGATAGGAACTGATTAAAATCATTTAAAAAATGTACAGCCCTTCACTGAGTTAGAAAGAGATGTCCAGCTTGGATTAAAAGGCTCAAAGCATTGAAATATCCACCACCTTCCAGGGGCTACTTCCATTCACTGTGAAAATCATGCATGCCCTATAGCTTCAGCTTCCAGCTGCTGGTCTCTTTAAACACTCCCAGTAAGATTAAAAATCATAGGGTCACAGATCGAAGGCCAGCAGATATTATAATCAGCTGGTCTGACCTCCTACCCAACATAGCCTGTAGGACTTCTCAAGCCAAATCTACAATCCAAAACAAATCCCAGTCGGTTGCTTCCTAAACCAGGTGTCTATCTATCCTGGGGATTTTCCTGCTCTTTGACTTCAAAATTCTCTAGGCAGCTAAGGCCTGATCCTATTCCATCTATTAGGTGCCTGTAGCTACCTCAGTTTGGTCCTATTTCACCCTGATCAAGCCCCTAAAAGTCTGTGAACACAAAATATTGGATAGGTTCTTCTCACTGCACTGTTGTGACTCAGTTAAAGGGTAAGATAAAGGCACCTTCCAAGAGCAGAGCATTAATATTTTTTCAGGGACTCAAACAGGGAAGTATAGAATTACATTTAGGAAGGAATTTATATTTCCCTTTGTGTGCCCAAAAGGCAGTTCTCCAGCC